>NC_021164.2:12258573-12260939 GCF_000331145.2 Cicer arietinum | reverse complement strand
AGAATTCTATAAGGGTTTCCCGGTCCTCGATTTCATTCGGGCTTTTGGATCGATTTTCGTAACACCCAACAAAAATGAACCGAAATCTGTATTTCCGGACCAGAAGAGGGCTTGTGTTTGAAATTTGACGCGGAACTTGAAATACTGTTATAAATTAAGGGATGAATGCTATAAGGGTTTCCTGGTCCTCGATTTCATGTGGACTTTTTAGGAGATTTTCATTTGTATTATCGAACAAGACAATGGCTAGTGTATATCGAACAAGATTGTGAAGATATTATCATGACTTTTGTATCAAAACTAGTGGTATTATAAGGAATCTAAAACATATTTATAAATTTAGGAGAAGAATTCTATAAGGGTCTCTCGGTCCTCGGTTTCATCTCGACTTTTTGGGCGATTTTCATACCATTAGACTAAAAATGGATTGAAATTTATATTTTCCGACCAGAAGATGGCTAGTGTTTGAAATCTGACCCGGAATCCGAAACACTGTTATATATTTAGGAGAAAAATGCTATAAGGGACTCCTGGTCCTCGATTTCATCTTATATTTTGGGTTATTTTCGTACAACCCGACTAAAATGGACCAAAATTCTTATTTTTGAACAAAACAATGGCTAGTGTTTGAAATCCGACACGGAACTCGGAACACAGTTATAAATTTAGGAGAAGAATGCTATAAGGGTCTCTCGGTCCTCGATTTCATTTGGACTTTCGTGTCGATTTTCTTACCCCATGACAAAAAGGACCGAAATCTATATTTTCATACCAGATGATGGCAAGTGTTTGAAATGTGGCGATGAACCTAAAAACCAGTAATAAATTTTGGAGAAGAATGTTATAAGGGTGTCTTGGTCCTCGATTTCATCTGAGCTTTTCGGGCGTTTTTCGTACCACCCGACAAAAATGAACCGAAATTAGTATTTTCGAACAAGACAATTGCTAGTGTTTGAAATCTGAGGCGGAACCCGAAACTCAATTATAAATTTAGGAGAAGAATGTTATAAGCGTCTCCTAGACCTCGATTTCATGTGGTCTTTTCGGGCGATTTTCGTATCACCCGACAAAAATGGACCGAAATTCGTCTTTCCGGACCAGACGATGGCTAGTGTTTGAAATCTGGCGGGAAACGCGAAACACAGTTTTAAATTTTGGAGAACAATGCTATAAGGGTCTCTCGGTCCTCTATTTCGTTTGGACCTTTCGGGAGATTTTTGTACCCTCGACCAAAATGGACTAAAATCTGTATTTTCATACCAGACTTTTGCTAGTGTTTGTAATCTAGCTCAGAACTCGAAACAAAGTTATAAATTTGGGAGAAGAATGCTATAAAGGTCTCCCGGTCCTTGATTTCATTTGGACTTTTCAGGCGATTTTCATACGATCCAACCAAAATGGACCGAAATCCGTATTTTCGAAAAAGGCTATCGCTAGTGTTTGAAATCTGACGCGTAACCCGAAACATAGTTTTAAATTTTGGAGAAGAATGATATAAGGGTCTCCCGGTCCTAGATCTCATCTAGCCTTTTCGAGCGATTTTCGTACCACCCGACTAAAATAGACCGAAATCCATATTTTCGAACAAGACGATTATTAGTGTTTGAAATCTGATGTGAACCCGAAACTCTATTATAAATTTAGGAGAAAAATGTTGTAAGGGTCGCCCGATCCTCGATTTCATATGGACTTTTTGGGGGACTTTTGTACTACCTGACTAAAATAGACTAAAAATCAGTTATAAATTTTGGAGAAGAATGCGATAAGGGTCTCTTGGTCCTCGATTTCATTTGGATTTTTTGAGCGAGTTTCGTAGCACCCGACCAAAATGGACCAAAATCCGTATTTTCGGACAAGACAATGGCTAGTATTTGAAATCTGACACGGAACCCGAAACACATTTATAAATTTTGGAGAAGAATGCTATAAGGGTCTCTAGTACACATGAAAAAAAAAAGACTATAATTCGTATTTTCGAACAAGGAATGAATAGTGTTTGAAATTTGACGCGGAACCCGAGTCACATTTATATATTTAGTAGAAGAATGCTATAAGAGTCTCCTGGTCCTCGATTTAATCTAGAATTTTCAGGGTATTTCGTACAAGACGATGGCTAGTGTTTGAAATCTGGCGTGGAACCCGAAACAAATTTAGAAATTTTGGGGAAGAATGCTATAATGGTCTCGCGGTCATCGATTTTATTTAGACTTTTCAGACGATTTTCGTACCCCTCGACAAAAATGAACCAACATCTGTATTTTTGGACCAGATGATGGCAAGTGTTTTAAATCTGGCGCAGAACCTGAAACATAGTTATAAATTTTAGGGAAGAATGCTATAAGGGTCTCTCGGTCCTCGATTTCATC
>NC_021164.2:12256772-12257251 GCF_000331145.2 Cicer arietinum | reverse complement strand
TTATTATTATCTTCGTTTTATGGTTTTATTTCATAACAAAGATAATAATAACATATAATAAAATAGAGTTGTCCAATAAAGTAATAATTACATATTAATTTTACAACTCAATTTTGTTATATGTTATTATTATTTTCGTTATTTAATACAACTACAAAATGAACATAATAATAACGTATAATAAAACAGAGTTGTCAAATAAATATGTAATTTTTAATTTATTTGATAATTTTATTTTATTATATGTTATTATTATCTTCATTTAGAAGTTCGACTGCATAACAATTACAGTAATATCATTTAATAAAATTGAGTTGTAAAGTAAATATGTAATTATTACTTTATTTGACAACTCTAATTTATTATATGTTATTATTATCTTCGTTTTATAGTTTTATTTCATTACAAAGATAATAATAACATATAATAAAATAGTGTTGTCAAATAAAGTAATAATTACTTATTTATTAGACAACTCT
>NC_021164.2:12255650-12256689 GCF_000331145.2 Cicer arietinum | reverse complement strand
TTGTCAAATAAATTAATTTTGACATATTTATTTGACAACTAAATTTTGTTATATTTTATTATTATCTTTATTATTAAGTATAATTACAAAACGAAGATAATAATAACATTTAATAAAGAAGAATAGAATAACATGTAATAAAATATTTTTTCTAATAAAGTAATAATTAAATCTTTATTTGACAACTATATTTCATTATATGTTATTACTATGATGGTTTTGTAGTAATATTTAGCAATGAAGATAACCCTATATACTATAACCCGAACCTCTAACCCAAAACAATAAACCTTAAATCCTAAACCTTAAACCCTAAACCCTAAACACTAAACCCAAAATCTTGAACCCTAAACTCTAAACCTTAATTCCTAAACGTGATTTCTTAAACCCTAAACACCCTAACACACTAAACCCTATTAAAATAAAGATGTAATTATTACTTTATTTGACATCTCTATTTTTTTATATGTTATTATTATATATTTGTTATAAAGTAAAACTATAAAACGAAGATACTAATAACATAAATTAAATTAGAGTTGTCTAATAAAGTAATAACTACATCTTTATATGTTACAGATTTTAGTCCATTTATGTCGGGTAGTACGAATTCTTCTCCCACATTTAAGACCGTGTTTCGGGTTCCGTGTCAGATTTTAAACACTAGCCATCTTCAAGTCCGAAAATACGGTTTTCGGTCCATTTTTGTTGTTTGGTATGATTTTAAAACCCTAGCCATCATCTTGTACAAAAATAATAATTTTGGTCAATTTTTGTCGGGTGGTACGATTTTCGCCTGAAAAGTCCAGATGAACATTTTTACCCAAAGTCTATAACTATGTTTCGGGTTCTGCGTCAGATTTCAAACACTCGCCATCGTCTTGTTCGAAAATATGGATTTCAGTCCATTTTAGTCGGGTGGTCCGAAAATCGCCCAAAAAGTCCAGATGAAATCGAGGATCGGGAGACCCTTATAGCATTCTTCTCCTAAATATATAACAATGTTTTGGGTTTCGAGTCAAATTACAAATACTAGCCC
>NC_021164.2:12253610-12255431 GCF_000331145.2 Cicer arietinum | reverse complement strand
TTTGAAAATATGGACTTCATTCCATTTTTATCAAGTGGTATGAAAATCGCTTGAAAAGTCGAGATGAATCGAGGACTAGGAGACCCTTACCACATTCTTCAACTAAATTTATAATTGTGTTTCGAGTTCGGTATAGATTTCGTTCCATTTTATACAGATTTCGTTCCAAAAATACAGATTTCGTTCCATTTAATAATTGTATTGCGTTCCGCGTCAGAATTCCAACACTAGCCATCGTTTGGTTCGAAAATACGGATTACAGTCTATTATTTTCGAGGGGTACGAAAATCACCTGAAAACTCTAGATGATATCGACGATCGAGAGACAATTATAGCATTCTTATGGTCAGAAAATACAGATGATATTCTCCTAAATTTATAACTGTGTTTCGGGTTCCACGTCAAATTTCATACACTAGCAATCGTCTGGTCAGAAAATCCGGATTTCAATCCATTTTTGTCGGGTAATATAAAAATCATACGAAAAGTCAAGATGAAATCGAGGACTGAGAGAACCTTATAGCATTCTTCTCCTAAATTTATAACTATGTTTCGGGTTCCACGTCAGATTTCAAACACTAGCCATCGTCTGGTCCGAAAATACGGATTTCAGACCATTTTTGTCATTTGGTACAAAAATCGCTCGAAAAGTTTGAATGAAATCGAGGATCCAGTTACCATAATTGAATTGTTCTCCTAAATTTATAACTGTGTTTCGTGTTCCACGTCAGAATTTAAATTCCAGCCATCGTCTGGTCATAATATATGGATTTCAGTCCATTTTTCTCAGGTGCTTCAAAAATTTAAAACAATGTTTCATGTTTCGCATCAAATGTCAAACACTAGCCATCACCAGGTCCAAAAATACGGATTTCAATCCATTTTTGTTCGGTGGTAAGAAAATCCTCTGAAACGTCCAAATGAAATCGAGGACCGGGAGACCCTTATAGCATTCTTTTTCTAAATTTATAATTGTGTTTTAGGTTCTGCGACAGATTTCAAACACTAGCCATCGTCTTGTTCCAAAATACGAATTTAGGTCCATTTTTTTCAGGTGGTACGAAATTCGCCCGAAAATTCCAGATGATATCGAGGACCGGGAGACCCTTATAGCATTCTTCTCCAAAACTTATAACTGTGTTTCGGGTTTCGCACTTGATTTCAAACACTAGCCCTCGTCTTGTACAAAAATACATATTTCGATCCATTTTTGTTAGGCGGCACGAAAATCGCCGGAAAAGTCCAGATGAAATCGAGGAGAGGGAGACGATTATAACATTCTTATCCAAAGTTTATAATTGTGTTCTGGGTTCTGCGTTAGATTTTAAACACTAGCCACAATCTATCCACAATAACCCAAATGCTATCGTACCTTTTTGGAGTTCGAGGTAAGCCTACAACAAAGTCCATAGAGATGCTATCCCACTTCCATTCGGGAATATTCAAAGGTTGCATCAAACCTAAAGGTTTTTGGTGTTCTACCTTAGCAACATCTTTTTTCATTTTGGGCCACCAAAATATCTTTTTGAGGTCCTTATACATCCTTGTGGCTCCAGGGTGAATACTCAGACAACTCCTATGTCCTTCCTCTAAGATCATCTTTCTTAACTCCTCTACATCGGGAACACAAATTCGCTCAATAAATCTCAAAATTCCATCCACGCCGATTTTAAAATCAGGTTCTCTCTCTTGGCCAATCGACTGTAACGTATCTAAAAGGTATAAATCCAATTTCTGATTCTTTTCAATCTCTTCCAGTAGTCCACTAGTTATCTTCAACATTCCCAATTTAATACTTTATGGTGTCACTTCACAAACTAA
>NC_021164.2:12252849-12253110 GCF_000331145.2 Cicer arietinum | reverse complement strand
TTGCTGAGTTTGTGTATGCTTGTTTGATCTGTCAAAAGTCTAAGGTAGAACACCAAAAACCTTTAGGTTTGATGCAACCTTTGAAAATTCCCGAATGGAAGTGGGATAGCATCTCTATGGACTTTGTTGTAGGCTTACCTCGAACTCCAAAAAGGTACGATAGCATTTGGGTTATTGTGGATAGATTGTGGCTAGTGTTTAAAATCTGACGCGGAACCCAGAACACAGTTATAAACTTTGGATAAGAATGTTATAATGGTC
>NC_021164.2:12251807-12252820 GCF_000331145.2 Cicer arietinum | reverse complement strand
CT
The DNA here is from genome assembly GCF_000331145.2 of Cicer arietinum. Lineage (NCBI taxonomy): Eukaryota > Viridiplantae > Streptophyta > Magnoliopsida > Fabales > Fabaceae > Cicer > Cicer arietinum. Next base: position 12,252,818 of record NC_021164.2, on the reverse strand, counting down.
AACAAAAATGGATCGAAATATGTATTTTTGTACAAGACGAGGGCTAGTGTTTGAAATCTAGTGCGAAACCTGAAACACAGTTATAAGTTTTGGAGAAGAATGCTATAAGGGTCTCCCGGTCCTCGATATCATTTGGAATTTACGGGCGAATTTCGTACCACCTGAAAAAAAATGGACCTAAATTCGTATTTTGGAACAAGACGATGGCTAGTGTTTGAAATCTGTCGTGGAACCTAAAACACAATTATAAATTTAGAAAAAGAATGCTATAAGGGTCTCCCGGTCCTCGATTTCATTTGGACGTTTCAAAGGATTTTCTTACCACCGAACAAAAATGGATTGAAATCCGTATTTTTGGACCTGGTGATGGCTAGTGTTTGACATTTGATGCGAAACATGAAACATTGTTTTAAATTTTTGAAGCACCCGACAAAAATGGACCGAAATCCATATTTTATGACCAGACGATGGCTGGAATTTAAATTCTGACGTGGAACACGAAACAAAGTTATAAATTTAGGAGAACAATTCAATTATGGTAACTGGATCCTCGATTTCATTCAAACTTTTCGGGCGATTTTTGTACCAAATGACAAAAATGGTCCGAAATCCGTATTTTCGGACCAGACGATGGCTAGTGTTTGAAATCTGACGTGGAACCCGAAACATAGTTATAAATTTAGGAGAAGAATGCTATAAGGTTCTCTCAGTCCTCGATTTCATCTTGACTTTTCGTATGATTTTTATATTACCCGACAAAAATGGATTGAAATCCGGATTTTCTGACCAGACGATTGCTAGTGTATGAAATTTGACGTGGAACCCGAAACACAGTTATAAATTTAGGAGAATATCCCAATTAGGGTAACTGGATCCTCAATTTCATTCAAACTTTTCGGGCGATTTTTGTACCAAATGACAAAAATGGTCTGAAATCCATATTTTCGAACTAGACGATGGCTAGTGTTTGAAATCTAGCGTGGAACCCGAAACATAGTTATAAATTTTGGA
>NC_021164.2:12247288-12249451 GCF_000331145.2 Cicer arietinum | reverse complement strand
CAAAACGAAGATAATAATAATATTAAATAAAATAGAGTTGTCTAATAAATAAGTAATTATTACTTTATTTGACAACACTATTTTATTATATGTTATTATTATCTTTGTTTTATTGTTTTACTACATAACGACGATAATAATAACATATAATAACATTGAGTTTATCAAATAAATATGTAATTAGTACTGTATTTGACAACTTTATTTTAGTATATGTTATTATTATCTTCGTTATTAAGTACAACTACAAAACGAAGATAATAATAATATTTAATAAAATATAGTTTTCAAATAAATAAGTAATTAATACTTTATTTGACAATACTATTTTATTAAATGTAATTATTATCTTCGTTTTGTAATTATACTTAATAATAAAGATAATAATAAAATATAACAAAATTTAGTTGTCAAATAAATATGTCAAAATTAATTTATTTGACAACTCTATTTTATTATATTTATCGTTATCTTCGTTATCAAGTACAACTACAAAACGAAGATAATAATAATATTAAATAAAAAAGAGTTGTCTAATAAATAAGTAATTATTACTTTATTTGACAACACTATTTTATTATATGTTATTATTATCTTTGTAATGAAATAAAACTATAAAACGAAGATAATAATAACATATAATAAATTAGAGTTGTCAAATAAAGTAATAATTACATATTTACTTTACAACTCAATTTTATTAAATGATATTACTGTCATTGTTATGCAGTCAAACTTCTAAATGAAGATAATAATAACATATAATAAAATAAATTATCAAATAAATTAATAATTACATATTTATTTGACAACTCTGTTTTATTATACGTTATTATTATGTTCATTTTGAAGTTGTATTAAATAACGAAAATAATAATAACATATAACAAAATTGAGTTGTAAAATTAATATGTAATTATTACTTTATTGGACAACTCTATTTTATTATATGTTATTATTATCTTTGTTATGAAATAAAACCATAAAACGAAGATAATAATAACATTAAATAAAATAGAGTTGTCAAATAATGTAATACTTAAATATTTATTTAACAACACTATTTTATTATATATAATTATTATCTTCGTTTTGTAAATAATTTACAACTCGATTTTGTTATATGTTATTGTTATTTTCGTTATTTAGTACAATTAAAAAATGAAAATAACTAAAACATATAAGAAAATTGAGTTGTCAAATAAAAATGTAATTATTACTTTATTTGACAACTCTATTTTGTTATATGTTATTATTTATTTTGTTATAACTTATTTGTTTGACAACTCTATTTTATTATATGTTATTATTATCTTAGTTACGACGTAGAACTGTAAAACGGTGATAATAATATCAAAGAACAAAATTGAGTTGTCAAATAAAGAAATAATTACATATTAATTTGACAACTCTATTTTATTATATCTTATTATCATCTTCGTTATTAACTAAAACTATAAAACAAAGATAATAACAATATATATCAAAATAGAGTTGTCAAATAAATATGTAATTATTACTTGATTAGAAACCTGTATTTTATTATATGTTTCTATTATCTTCGTTATAAAGTACAACTACATGACGAAGATAATAGTATCATATCATAAAATAGAGTTGTCAAATAAAGTAATAATTACATATTTATATGACAACTCTATTTTATTGTATGTTATTATTATCTTCGTTTTGTAGTTGTACTAAATAATGAAAATAATAATAACATATAACAAAATTGAGTTGTAAAATAAATATGTAATTATTAATTTTTTTGACAACTCTATTTTATTATATGTTATTATTGTCTTTGTTATGAAATAAAACTATAAAATGAAGATAATAATAACATATAATAAATTAAAGTTATCAAATAAAGTAATAATTACTACTTGATTAGAAAACTCAATTTTATTAAATGATATTACTATCTTCGTTATGCAGTCAAACTTCTAAATGAAGATAATAATAACATATAACAAAATAGAATTATCAAATAAATTAATAATTACATATTTATTTGACAACTCTGTTTTATTATACGTTATTATTATGTTTATTTTGTAGTTGTATTAAATAACGAAAATAATGATAACATATAACAAAATTGAGTTGTAAAATTAATATGTAATTATTACTTTATTGGACAACTCTATTTTATTATAT
>NC_021164.2:12245332-12246707 GCF_000331145.2 Cicer arietinum | reverse complement strand
AACACTAGCAATCGTCTTGTTCGAAAATATGGATTTCGGTATATTTTAGTCGGGTGGTACGAAAATCGCTCGAAAAGTCCCGATGAAATCGAGGACCGAGAGACCCTTATAGCATTCTTCCCTAAAATTTATAACTATGTTTCAGGTTCCGCGCCAGATTTAAAACACTTGTCATCATCTGGTCCAAAAATACAGATGTTGGTCCATTTTTGTCGAGGGGTACGAAAATCATCTGAAAAGTCCAAATAAAATCGACGACCGCGAGACCATTATAGCATTCTTCCCCAAAATTTCTCAATTTGTTACGGGTTTCATGCCAGATTTCAAACACTAGCCATCGTCTTGTACGAAATACCCTGAAAATTCTAGATTAAATCGAGGACCAGGAGACTCTTATAGCATTCTTCTACTAAATATATAAATGTGACTCGGGTACCGCGTCAGATTTCAAACGCTATTCATTCCTTGTTCGAAAATACGAATTACAGTCTTTTTTTTTCATGTGTACTAGAGACCCTTATAGCATTCTTCTCCAAAATTTATAAATGTGTTTCGGGTTCCATGTCAGATTTCAAATACTAGCCATTGTCTTGTCCGAAAATACGAATTTTGGTCCATTTTGGTCGGGTGCTACGAAACTCGCTCGAAAAATCCAAATGAAATCGAGGACCAAGAGACCCTTATAGCATTCTTCTCCAAAATTTATAACTGATTTTCGGGCTCTGCGCCCGATTTTAAACACTAGCCATCATCTGGTCCGAAAAATACAAATTTCAGTCTATTTTAGTCAGGTAGTACAAAAGTCCCCCGAAAAGTCCATTTGAAATCGAGGATCGGGCGACCCTTACAACATTTTTCTCCTAAATTTATAATAGAGTTTCGGGTTCACATCAGATTTCAAACACTAATAATCGTCTTGTTCGAAAATATGGATTTCGGTCTATTTTAGTCGGGTGGTACGAAAATCGCTCGAAAAGGCTAGATGAAATCTAGGACCGGGAGACCCTTATATCATTCTTCTCCAAAAATTAAAACTATGTTTCGGGTTACGCGTCAGATTTCAAACACTAGCGATAGCCTTTTTCGAAAATACGGATTTCGGTCCATTTTGGTTGGATCGTATGAAAATCGCCTGAAAAGTCCAAATGAAATCAAGGACCGGGAGACCCTTATAGCATTCTTCTCCCAAATTTATAACTTTGTTTCGAGTTCTGAGCTAGATTACAAACACTAGCCAAAGTCTGGTCTGAAAATACAAATTTTAGTCCATTTTGGTCGAGGGTACGAAAATCTCCCGAAAGGTCCAAACGAAATAGAGGACCGAGAGACCCTTATAGCATTGTTCTCCAAAATTTAAAACTGTGTTTCGCGTTTC
>NC_021164.2:12244291-12244903 GCF_000331145.2 Cicer arietinum | reverse complement strand
AGAGACCCTTATAGAATTCTTCTCATAAATTTATAAATGTGTTTTAGATGCCTTATAATACCACTAGTTTTGATACAAAAGTCATGATAATATCTTCACAACATCAGATTTTAAACACTAGCCATTGTCTTGTTCGATAATACAAATTTCTTTCCATTTTTGTCGGGTGGTACGAAAATCGCCTAAAAAGTCCACATGAAATCGAGGACCAGGAAACCCTTATAGCATTCATCTCCTTCATTTATAACAGTATTTCAAGTTCCGCGTCAAATTTCAAACACAAGCCCTCTTCTGGTCCGGAAATATAGATTTCGGTTCATTTTTGTTGGGTGTTACGAAAATCGATCCAAAAGCCCAAATGAAATCGAGGACCGGGAAACCCTTATAGAATTCTTCTCCTTAATATATAACCGTGTTTCAGGTTCCGCGTAAGATTTTAAACACTAGCCGCCGTCTGGTCCGAAAATACATATTTTGATCAATTTTTGTTGAGGGGTATGAAACTCGCCCCAAAAGTCCAGATGAAATCGAGGACCAAGAGACCCTTATAGCATTCTTCTTCTAAATCTAAAATTGTGTTTCGGGTTCCATGTCAAATTTCAAACACTAGCC
>NC_021164.2:12241182-12244271 GCF_000331145.2 Cicer arietinum | reverse complement strand
GTGTTTCAGTTACAGTTTAAACTCTAGCCAACTTGTCGTCCTAAAATACGAATTTTGATCTATTTTTCTATTGTGGTAGGAGGGTCGCCCAAAAAGTCCAAATGACATCGAGGACTCGGAGACCCTTATAGCATTCTTCTTCTAAATCTAAAATTGTGTTTCGGGTTCCATGTCAAATTTCAAACACTAGCCATCGTCCAGTTCAAAAATATGGATTTCGGTCCAATTTAATCGGGTGGTACGAAAATCGCCCGAAATGTCCAGATGAAATCGAGGACCAAGAGTCTCTTATAGCATTCTTCTCCTAAATTTCTAACTGTGTTTCAGGTTTCGCGTCAGATTCCAAACACTATTCATCGTCTTGTTTGAAAATTTGGATTTCGGTCCATTTTTGTCGTGTGGTACGAAAATCTCCCTAAACGTCTAGTTGAAGTAGAGGACAAGAAGACCCTTATAGCATTTTTCTCCTAAATATAATACCTTGTTTCGGGTTTTGCGTCAGATTTCTATCACAAGCCATCGTTTGGTCAGAAATACAGATATTGAAACATTTTTGTCGAGGCCTACAATAATTGCCCGAAAAGTCCAGATGAAATCGAGGACCGGGCGATCCTTATATCATTCTTCTCCTTAATATATAACAGTGTTTCAAGTTCTGGGTCAGATTCAAACACTAGCAATCGTCTGGTCCTGATAGCATTCTTCTCCTAAATTTATAAATGTATATCAGGTTCCGCGTCAGATTTCAAACACTAGCCATCGTCTTGTTGGAAATTACGGATTCCGGTCCATTTTTGTTCGGGGTGTACGTAAATCTCCCGAAAAGTCCAGCTGAAATTGACGACCGGGTGACCCTTATAGCATTTTTCTCCTAAATATATAACAATGTTTCTCATTTCAGGTTAGATTTCAAACACTAGCCATCCTCTGGTATGAAAATACAGATTTTGGTCCATTTTTTTCGAGGGGCACGAAAATTGCACGAAAAGTCCAGATGAAATTGAGGATTGAGAGACCCTTATAACATTCTTCATCTAAATATATAATTGTGCATAGGGTTCTGCGTCAGAATACAAACACAAGCCTTCGTCTTGTTCGAAGATACAAATTTCGGTCCATTTTAGCCGGGTGGTACGAAAATCTCTCGAAAAGTCCACATGAAATTGAGGACCTCGAAAACCTTAAAGCATTCTTCTCTTAAATATATAACAGTGTTTCGGGTTCTACGTCAGGTATCAAACACTAGCCATCGTCTATTCCAAAAATACAGATTTCAGTCCATTTTTGTCGAGAGGTACGAAAATCGCCCGAAATGTCCAAATGAAATTGAGGCAAACACTAGCCCTCGTCTAGTCCGAAAATACAGTTTTCGGTCTTTTTTTGTTATGTGGTACGAAAATCGCCTAAAAACTCCAAATGAAATCGAGGACCGAAAGACTCTTAGAGCATTTATGTTCGGGTGACCCTTATATCATTCTTCTCTTAAATATATAACAATGTTTCTCATTTCGGGTCAGATTTCAAACTCTAGCCATCGTTTGGTTTGAAGATAAAGATTTTGGTCCATTGTTGTCGAGGGGTACGAAAATTACCCGAAAAGTCCAGATGAAATCAAGGACAGAGAGACACTTATAACATTCTTCATCTAAATTTATAACTGTGTATCGGGTTCCGCGTCGGAATACAAACACAAGCGATCGTCTTGTTCAAAAATACGGATTTCAGTCCAATTTAGTTTGGCGATATGAAAATCGCCCGAAAAGTCCAGATGAAATCGAGGACCTGGAGAACCTTAAAGCATTCTTCTTCTAAATACATAACAATGTTTCCGGTTCCGCGTCAAATATCAAATACTAGCCATCGTCTGGTCCAAAAATATTGATTTCGGTCCATTTTTGTGGAGGGGTACGCATATCGCCCAAAAAGTCCATATGAAATCGAGGACCGAGAGACCCTTATAGCATTCTTCTTCTTAATTTATAATTGTGTTTCGGTTTCCGCGTCATATTTCAATCACAATAATCGTCTTGTTCGAAAATACGGATTTCGGTCCATTTTAGTCGGGCGGTACGTAAATCGCCCTAAAAGTCCAGATGAAATCTAGGACCAAGAGACCTTTATATCATTCTTCTCCAAAATTTATAACTTTGTTTAGGGTTCCACGTCAGATTTCAAACGCTAGCCATAGTCTTTTCCGAATTACGGATTTCAGTTCATTTTAGTTATATCGTATGAAAATTGCACGAAAAGTCTAGATGAAATCGACGACCAGGATACACTTGTAGCATTCTTCTAAAAAATTTATAACTGTGTTTTGAGTTCCGCGCTAGATTTCAAACACTAGCCAAAGTCAGGTCCGAAAATACAGATTTTAGTCCATTTTTATCAAGAGGTACGAAAATCTCTAGAAAAGTCCAAATTAAATCGAGGACCAAGAGATCCTTATAGCATTCTTCTCCAAAATTTATAACTCTGTTTCGAGTTTCGCACTACATTTCAAACATTAACAATTGTCTTTTTCGAAAGTACGAATTTCGGATCATATTATTCGGGTGGTATGAAAATCGACAGAAAAGCCCAGATGAAATCGAGGACCGAGAAACCCTTATAGCATTTTCCTCCAAAATTTATTACTGGTTTGTAAGTTCCGGGCCATATTTCGAACACTTGCCATCGTCTAGTCCGAAAATACAGATTTCGATCCGTTTTTATCGAGGGGTAAGAAAATCGCCAGAAAAGTCCAAATGAAATCGAGGACCGAGAGACCCTTATAGAATTCTTCTCCTAAATTTTTAATTGTGTTCCGAGTTCCGCCTTATAGAAACCCTTATAGCATGCTTCCCCTTAACATATAACCTTGTGTCATGTTCCTCGTCAAATTTTACACTAGCCATTGTCTGGTCCAAAAATACATATTTTGGTCAATTTTTGTGGAAGGGTACGAAACTCGCACGAAAAGTCCATATGAAATCGAGGACTGAGATACCCTTATAGCATTCTTCTTCTAAATTTATAAATGTGTTTCGAGTTCTGCTTCAGATTTCAAACACTAGCCATCGTCTTGTTCGAAAATACGGATTTCGGTCCAA
>NC_021164.2:12237603-12241002 GCF_000331145.2 Cicer arietinum | reverse complement strand
ACCGGGAGACCCTTATAGCATTCTTCTTATAAATATATAATAGTGTTTTGGGTTACGCGTCAAATTACAAACACTTGCCATCTTATGATCAGAAAATACAGATATTGGTCCATTTTTGTCGAGGGGTACGAAAATTGCCAGAAAAGTCCAAATAAAATTGAGGACCGAGGGACCCTTATAGTATTCGTCTTCTAAATTTATAAATGTGTTACGGGTTCCGCGTCAGATTTTAAACACTAACCATCATCTTGTTCTAAAATACGTATATCGGTCCATTTTAGTCAGGTGGCACGAAAATTGCCGGAAATGTCAAGATGAAATCAAGGACCAAAAGACTTATAGCATTTTTGCCTAAATTTACAAACGTATTTCGAGTTCTGCGTTAGATTTCAAACACTAGCCATCGTCTTGTTCGAAAATACGGATTTCGGTCCATTTTAGTCGGGTCGTACAAAAATTGCCCGCTAAGTCCAGATGTTATCGAGGACCGGGATACCCTTATAGCATTCTTCTCCAAAAATTATAACTGTGTTTTGGGTTGCGCGTCAAAAATTATAACTGTGTTTTAGGTTGCGCGTCGGGTCCGAAAATACAGATTTGGGTCCATTTTTGTCGAGTGTTACGAAAATTGCCCGACAAGTGCAGATAAAATCGAGGACCAAGAGACCCTGACGATATTCTTCTCCTAAATATACAACAGTGTTTTGCGTTATGCGTCAGATTTCAAACACTAGACATCGTCTTGTTCGAAAATACGGATTTCGGTCCATTTTAGTTGGATCGTAAGAAAATTTCCCGAAAAGTCCAAATGAAATCGAGGACTGGGAGACCCTTGTACCATTCTTCACCAAAATATATAACTGTTTTTTTGGGTTTCACGCCAGATTTCAAACACTAGCCATCGTCTGGTCCGAAAATAAGAATTTCAGTCTATTTTCGTCAGGTGGCACGAAAATCGCCCGAAAAGACGAGATGAAATCGAGGACCAGGAGACCCTTATAGCATTCTTCTCCAAATTTTACCATTGTGTTTCGTGTTCCGCCTCAGATTTCAAACACTAGCAATCATCTTGTTCGAAAATACAGATTTTGGTCCATTTTTGTCGATGGCTACGCAAATCACTTGAAAAGTCCAAATGAAATCGAGGACCGAGAGACCATTATAGCATTCTTCTTCTAAATTTATAACTATGTATTGTCGTACCACCTGACAAATATGGACCGAAATTCGTATTTTTGGACTAGACGATGGCTAGTGTTTGAAAATTTGACGCAGAACCCGAAACTCAATTATATATTTAGGAGTAGAATGCCACAAGAATCTTCTTTTCCTCGATTTCATCTGGACTTTTAGGGAAATTTTCGTTCCCCTTTAAAAAAATGGACCAAAATCTGTATTTTCAAACCAGACGATAGCTAGTGTTTGAAATCTCCCGTCGAACCCGAAACACAGTTATAAATTTTGGATAAGAATGCTATAAGGGTTTCCCAGATCTCGATTTCATCTGGACTTTTCGAACGATTTTCTTACCCCTCGACAAAAAAGGACCAAATTATATATTTTCGGAACAGACGAAGGCTAGTGTTTGAAATGTGATGTGGAACCTGAAACACAATTATAAATTTTGGAGAAGAATGCTATAAGGGTCTCCCGATCCTCGGTTTCATATGGACTTTTCGGGTGATTTTCGTACCACCCGACAAAAAAGGATTGAAATCCGTATTTCCGGACCAGACAATGTCTAGTGTTTGAAATTTGACATGGAACCCGAAATACCATTATAAATTTAGAAGAAGAATGCTATAAGGGTCCCTCCTGGTCCTCGATTTCATCTGGTCTTTCCTGACGATTTTCCTACCACCTAACTAAAATGGACTGAAATTTGTATTTTCGAACAAGATTATGACTTGTGTTTGAAATCTGATGCAGAGCCTGAAACATTGTTATAAATTTAGAAGAAGAATACTATAAGGGTCTCCTGGACCTCGATTTCATCTCGACTTTTTGGGAGATTTTCGTACCACCCAACAAGAATGGATTGCAATTCGTATTTTCGTACTAAACGATGGCTAGTGTTTAAAATCGGACTCAGAGGCCGAAAAACAATAATAAATTTTGGAGAAGAATGCTATAGGGGTCTCCTGGTCCTCGATTTCATCTGGTCTTTTCGGGCGAATTTCCCACCACACGACTAAAATTGACCGAAATTCGTATTTTCGAACAAAATGATGGTTAGTGTTTGAAATCTGTCGCGGAACCCAAAACACCATTATAAATTTTGGAGAAGAATGCTATAAAGGTCACTCGGTCGTCGATTTCATCTGGAATTTTAGGACGATTTTCGTACCACCCTACTCAAATGAACCAAAATCTTTATTTTCGAACAAAACGATGGTTAGTGTTTGAAATCTGACACGGAACCCGAAACCCAGTTATTAATTTTGGAGAAGAATGCTATAAGGGTCTCTCGGTCCTCGATTTGATCTTGACTTTTCGGGCAATTTTCATACCAATTAGACTAAAATGGATTGAAATTCGTATTTTCGGAGCTAACGATGGCTGATGTTTGAAATTTGACATGGAACCCGAAACACAGTTATTAATTTTGGAGAAGAATGCTATAAGGGTCTCTCGGTCCTCGATTTGATCTTGACTTTTCGGGCAATTTTCATACCAATTAGACTAAAATGGATTGAAATTCGTATTTTCGGAGCTAACGATGGCTGATGTTTGAAATTTGACATGGAACCGGGCGATTTTCGTACCACCCGACTAAAATGGACCGAAATCCGTATTTTTGGACCAGATGAGGGCTAGTGTTTGAAATCTGACTCGAAATCTGAAACCCTGTTATATTTTTAGGAGAAGAATGTTGTTAGGGTCTCCCGGTCATCGATTTTATCTGGTATTTTCGGGTGATTTTCGTACCACCAGACTAAAATGGACCGAATTTCGTATTTTTGAACAAGACTATGGCTAGTGTTTGAAATTTGACCCAGAACCTGAAACACAATAATAAATTTTTGAGAAGAATGCTTTAAGGGTCTCTCGGTCCTCGATTTTATGTGCACTTTTGGGATTAGACGATGGTTAGTGTTTGAATTTTGAAGCGGAACCCGAAACATAATTATAAATTTTGGAGAAGAATGCTATTAGGGTCTCCCGACAAAAATGGACTAAATTTCATAATTTCGGACTAGACCATGTCAAGTGTTTATAATTGGGCGCAGAGCCTGAAAAACAGTTATAAATTTTTGAGAAGAATGCTATAAGGGTCTCCCGGTCCTCGATTTCATCTGGACATTTCTGGCAATTTTCGTACCATCCAACAAAAATGGACCAAAGTCTGTAGTTTCAGACCAAACGATGGTTAGTGTTTGAAATTTGACGCAGAACCTG
>NC_021164.2:12229310-12234647 GCF_000331145.2 Cicer arietinum | reverse complement strand
GAAAATTGCCCGAAAAGTCCACATGAAATCGAGGACCGAGAGACCCTTATAGCATTCTTCTCCAAAATTTATAATTGTCTTTTGGGTTCCGCGTTAGATTTCCAACACTAGCCGTCGTCTGGATTGAAAATATAGATTTCGGTCCTTTTTTTGTCGAGGGTTACGAAAATTACCCGAAAAGTCCACATGAAATCGAGGACCGAGAGACCCTTATAGCATTCTTCTCCAAAATTTATAACTGTGTTCCGGGTTCTGTGTCAGATTTCAAACACTAACCATCGTTTTGTTCGAAAATACATATTTTGGTTCATTTTAGTAGTGTGGTACGAAAATCATCTAAAAAGTCCAAATCAAATCGAGGACTGGAAGACCTTTATAGCATTTTTCACCTAAAATTATAATTATGTTTAAGATTCTGCGACAGATTTCAAACACTAACCATCGTTTTGTTCGAAAATACATATTTTGGTTCATTTTAGTAGTGTGGTACGAAAATCGTCTAAAAAGTCCAAATCAAATCGAGGGCTGGAAGACCTTTATAGCATTCTTCACAAAAATTTATAATTATGATTCAGGTTCTGCGACAGATTTCAAACACTAACCATCGTTTTGTTCAAAAATACGAATTTAAGTCCATTTTAGTTAAGTGGTATGAAAATCCCCCGAAAAGTCCAGATGAAATCGAAGACCGGGAAGCCCTTATAGCATTCTTCTCCAAAATTTATAACTTTCTTTCGGGTTACATGCCAGATTTCAAACACTAACCATTGTTTGGTCCGAAACTACGAATTTCGATACATTTTTGTTGGGTGGTACGAAAATCCCCCGAAAAGTCCAGATAAAATCGAGGACCAGGAGACCCTTACATCATTCTTCTCCTAATTTTCTAACAGTGTTTCGGATTCTGCATCAGATTTGAAACACTAGCCATCATCTGGTCCGAATAATAGATTTCGGTCCATTTTTTTCCAGGGGTAAGAAAATCGCCCAAAAGGTCCAGATGAAATCGAGGACTTGGAGACCCTGATAGGATTCTTCTTCTAAATTTGTAACTGTGTATCGGGATTTGCGTCAGATTTCAACAACTAGCCATCGTCTTGTTCAAAAATACGGATTTCGGTCCATTTTAGTCGGGAAGTACGAAAATCGCACGGAAAGTCTAAATGAAATCGAGGACCGAGAGACCCTTATAGCATTCTTCTTCTAGTTTTATAATTGTGTTTCGGGTTTCGCGTTAGATTTCAAACACTAACAATCGTCTTGTTCGAAAATACGTATTTCGGTCTATTTTAGTTGGATGGTACAAAAGATTCCCGAAAAGTCCAGATGAAATTTAGGACCGAGAGACCCTTATAGCCTTCTTCTCCAAAATTTATAACTGTGCTTCGTGTTCCACGCTAGATTTCAAACACTAACAAATGTCTGGTTTGAAAATTACAGATTTTAGTCCATTTTTGTCGAGGAGTATGAATGTCGCACGAAAAGTCAAGATGAAATCGAGGACCAAGAGACCCTTATTGCATTCTTCTCCTAAATTTATAACTATGTTTCGGGTTTAGCCTCAGAATTCAAACACTAGCAACTGTCTTGTTCGAAATTACGAATTTTGGTCCATCTTTGTCGGGTGGTATGAAAATTACCCGAAAAGCCCAGATGAAATCGAGGACCGGGAGACCCTTATAGCATTCTTCTCCTATATTTATAACTAAGTTTCGGGTTCCACGTCAGATATCAAACACTAGCTATCCTCTTGTTCGAAAATACGAATTTCCGTCCATTTTTTGTCGGGTGGTACGAAAATCACCCGAAAAGTCCAGATAAAACCGAGGACCGGGAGACCCTGGTAGCATTCTTCTCCAAAATTTATTACTGGTTTTTAGGTTCTGCACCAGATTCCAAACACTTGCCATCGTCTTGTCCAAAAATATAGATTCCAATCCTTTTTTGTCAAGGGATAAGAAAATCGCCTGCAAAGTCCAGATGAAATCGAGCACCGAGAGACCCTTATAGCATTCTTATCCTAAATTTATAATTGTATTCCAAGATCTGTGTCGGATTTCAAACACAATACATTGTTTTGTTCAAAAATACGAATTTCGGTCTAATTTAGTTGGGTAGTACAAAAATCACTTGAAAATACCAGATGAAATCAAGGACCGGAAGACCCTTATAGCATTCTTCTCCTAAATATATAACAATGTTTCGGATTCCCGGTCAGATTTCAAACACTAGCCATCGTCTGGTCCGGAAATATAGATCTTGGTCCATTTTTTTCGAGGGGTACGAAAATCTCCCGAAAAGTCCAGATGAAATCGACGACGAGAGACCCTTATAGCACTCTTCTTGTAAATTTATAACTGTATTTCGGTTTCCATGTTAAATTTCAAACACTAGCCATCGTCTGGCCCGGAAATACGGATTTCAATCCATTTTGGGCTAGTGGTATGAAAATTGCCCGAAATGTCCAGATGAAATCCAGGATCGGGAGACCCTTATACCATTCTTCTCCAAAATTTATAATTGTGTTTTAGGTTCCGCGTTAAATTTCAAAACATTGCTCACGTCTAGTCTTGAAATACTAGTTTCGGTCCATTTTTTTCGGGTGGTATGAAAATTTATAGCATTCTTTTCCAAAATTTATAACTGTGTTTCGGGCCATTTTTGTTATTTGGTCCATTTTTGTTATTTCGTACGAAAATCACCCGAAAAGCCCAGTTAAAATCGAGACCGGGAGACCCTTATAGCATTCTTCTCCTAAATTTATAACTGAGTTTTGGGATCCGCGTCAAATTTCAAACACTAGCAATCATCTTGTTTTAAAATACGCATTTCAGTCAATTTTTTGTCGGGTGGTACGAAAATCACCCGAAAATTCCAGATGAAATCGAGGAACGGGACACCCTGATAGCATTCTTCTCCAAAATTTATTACTAGTTTTTAGGTTTTGTGCCAGATTTCAAACACTTGCCATCGTCTTATCCGAAAATATAGATTTCGGTCCTGTTTGGTTGAGGGGTAAGAAAATCTTCTGAAAAGTCCAAATGAAATCGTTGACCGAGAGACCCTTATAGCATATTATTCCTAAATTTATAACTGTGTTCCGAGTTACGTGTCGGATTTCAATCACTAGCCATTGTTTTGTTCAAAAATATGAATTTCGGTCCATTTTAGTTTAGTGGTACGAAAATCACCCGAAAATACCAGATGAAATCGAGGACCGGGAGACGCTTATTTTGGAGAAGAATGTTGTAAGGGTCTCCCGGTCCTCGATTTCAACTGGACTATTCGAGGGATTTTCGTACAACCCGAAAAAAATGGACTGAAATCCGTATTTTCGGACCAGACGATGGCTAGTGTTTAAAATCGGGCGCGGAGCTCGAAAATCAATTATAAATTTTTGAGGTGAATGTTATAAGGGTCTCCTGGTCCTCGATTTCACTGGACTTTTCGGGCTATTTTCGTACCACCAGACCACAATGGACCGAAATCCGTACTTTCGAACAAGACAATGGTTAGTGTTTGAAATATGACGCGGAACTCGAAACACATTTATAAATTTTGCAGAAGAATGCTATTAGGGGATCCGGGTCCTCGATTTGATATGGAATTTTCTGGCGATTTTCGTACCACCAGACCAAAATAGACAGAAATCCGTATTTTCGTACCAGACGATGGCTAGTGTTTGAAATATGACGCAGAACCCGAAACACAATTAAAATTTATGGAGATGAATGTTATAAGGGTCTCCTAGTCCTCGATTACATCTAGACTTTTCCGAAGATTTTCGTACCACCCGACAAAAATGGACCGAAATCCGTATTTTCGAACAAGAAGATGTTTAGTTTTTGAATTTTGACATAGAAACTGAAACCGAGTTTTAAATTTTGAAGAAGAATGCTATAAGGGTCTCTAGGTCCTCGATTTCATCAGGACCTTTCGGTCGATTTTCATAACAATCAACAAAAATATGCCAAAATCTGTATTTTCGGACCAGGCGATGGCTAGTGTTTGAATATTGACACGGAAACTGAGGACTCAGAGACTCTTGTAGTATTCTTCTCTAAAATTTATAACTATGATTCATGTTTCGCGCTAGATTTCAAACACTAGCCATCGTTTGGTCCGAAAATACATATGTTGGTTCATTTTTGTCGACGGGTATGAAAATCGTCCGAAAAGTCGAAATGAAATCGAGGACCGCGAGACCATTACAACATTCCGAAAAGTCCAGTTGAAATCGAGGATCGAGGGATCCTTATAGCATTATTCTTCTAAATTTATAACTGTGTTTCGGGTTCCGCGTCAGATTTCAAACACTAGCCATTGTCTTGTCCGAAAATACAGATTTCGATCCATTTTGGTCGTGTGGTACGAAAATCGCCCGAAAAGTCCAGTTGAAATCGAGGATCGAGGGATCCTTATAGCATTATTCTTCTAAATTTATAACTGTGTTTCGGGTTCCGCGTCAGATTCAAACACTAACAATTGTCTTGTTCGAAAATACGGATTTCGGTCCATTTTAGTCGGGTTGTACGAAATTCGCCCGAAAGGTCCAGATGAAATCTAGGACCCAGAGACCCTTATATCACTTCTCCAAAATTTATAACTGTGTTTCGGGTTCCGCGTTAGATTTCAAACACTAGCCATAGTCTTTTTCAAAAATACGAATTTCGGTCCATTTCGGTTGGATCGTATGAAAATCGACCGAAAAGACCAAATGAAATCGAGGACCGGGAGACCCTTATAACATTCTTCATAAAATATAACTGTGTTTCGAGTTCCGCGCTTGATTTCAAACACTAGGCAAAGTCTGGTTCGAAAATAAAGATTTTAGTCCATTTTTGTCGAGGGGTACGAAAATCGCCCGACAAGTCAAGATGAAATCGATGACCGAGAGACCCTTATAGCATTTTTTTCCAAAACTTATAACTGTGTTTCGGGTTTCGCACCAGATTTCAAACACGAGCCATCAGTTGGTCCTAATATACAAAATTCAATCCATTTTTGTCGGGTGATACAAAAATCGCCCGAAAAGACCAGGTGAAATTGATGACCAGGAGATGCTTATAGAATTCTTTTCCTAAATTTATAAGTGAGTTTTAGGTTCCACGCCAGATTTCAAACACTTGCCAACGTCTGGTCCGAAAATATAGATTTTGGTCCTTTTTTGTCGAGGGGTAAGAAAATGGCTTGAAAAATCCAGATGAAATCGAGGACCAAGAGACCCTTATAGCATTCTTCTCCTAAATTTATAACTGTGTTCCAAGTTCCGTGTCGGATTTCAAACACTAGCCATTGTTTTGTTCAAAAATACTAATTTCAGTCCATTTATGTCGG
>NC_021164.2:12228450-12229225 GCF_000331145.2 Cicer arietinum | reverse complement strand
TTTCGGATTCCGGGTCAGATTTCAAACACTAGCCATCTTTTGGTCCGAAAATATAGATTTTGGTCCACTTTTGTCGAGGGGTATGAAAATCACCCAAAAAGTCCAAATAAAATTGATGAACGAGAGATCCTTATAGAATTCTTCTTCTAAATTTATTATTTATTTTGGGTTCCATGCCAAATTTCAAACACTAGCCATCTTCTGATCTGAAAATACGGATTTCAATCCATTTGAGTCTAGCGGTATGAAAATCTCCCGAATGGTCCAGATGAAATCGAGGACCGGGAGACCCTTATAGCATTCTTCCCTAAAATTTATAACTACTTTTCAGGTTCCGCGTCAAATTTCAAACACTAGCCCTCGTCTGGTCGGGAAATATTGATTTCGATCCTTTTTTGTCGGTTGGTACGAAAATCGCCCGAAAAGTCTAGATCAAATCGAGGACCAGGAAACCCTGATAGCATTCTTCAAAATTTATAACCGTGTTTTAGATTCCGTGTCAAATTTCAAACACGAGCCCTCGTCTGTTCAGGAAATATTGATTTCGGTCCATTTTTTTCGGGTGGTATGAAAATCGCCGGAAAAGACCACATTAAATCGAGGACCGAGAAATACAGTCGGGTTCCGCGACAGATATCAAACAATAGCTATTGGCGGGTCCGAAAATACATATTTTGCTCCATTTTTTTCGAAGGGTACGAAAATTCAAGAAGAAATTGAGGAGAAGAAGATTCTTGTAGCATTCTTCTCTTAAATTTATAATTGAGTTTCGGGT
>NC_021164.2:12222966-12227950 GCF_000331145.2 Cicer arietinum | reverse complement strand
GTCAAATAAAGTAATAATTACATATTTACTTTACAACTCAATTTTATTAAATGATATTACTGTAATTGTTATGCAGTCGAACTTCTAAATGAAGATAATAATAACATATAATAAAATAAAATTATCAAATAAATTAATAATTACATATTTATTTGACAACTCTGTTTTATTATACGTTATTATTATGTTCATTTTGTAGTTGTATTAAATAACGAAAATAATAATAACAAATAACAAAATTGAGTTGTAAAATTAATATATAATTATTACTTTATTGGACAACTCTATTTTATTATATGTTATTATTATCTTTGTTATGAAATAAAACCATAAAACGAAGATAATAATAACATTAAATAAAATAGAGTTGTCAAATAATGTAATACTTAAATCTTTATTGGACAACTCTATTTTATTATATATTATTATTATCTTTGTTATGAAATAAAACCATAAAACGAAGATAATAATAATATTAAATAAAATAGAGTTGTCAAATAATGTAATACTTAAATATTTATTTAACAACACTATTTTATTAAATATAATTATTATCTTCGTTTTGTAAATAATTTACAACTCGATTTTGTTATATGTTATTGTTATTTTCGTTATTTAGTACAATTACAAAATGAAAATAACCAAAACATATAAGAAAATTGAGTTGTCAAAGAAAAATGTAATTATTACTTTATTTGAGAACTCTATTTTGTTATATGTTATTATTTACTTTGTTATAACTTATTTGTTTGACAACTCTATTTTATTATATGTTATTATTATCTTAGTTATGACGTAGAACTGTAAAACGGTGATAATAATATCAAAGAACAAAATTGAGTTGTCAAATAAAAAAATAATTACATATTAAATTGACAACTCTATTTTATTATATGTTATTATCATCTTCGTTATTAACTAAAACTATAAAACAAAGATAATAACAATATATATCAAAATAGAGTTGTCAAATAAATATGTAATTATTACTTGATTAGAAACCTCTATTTTATTATATGTGTCTATTATCTTCGTTATAAAGTACAACTACATGACGAAGATAATAGTATAATATAATAAAATAGAGTTGTCAAATAAAGTAATAATTACATATTTATATGACAACTCTATTTTATTGTATGTTATTATTATCTTCGTTTTGTAGTTGTACTAAATAATGAAAATAATAATAACATATAACAAAATTGAGTTGTAAAATAAATATGTAATTATTAATTTTTTTGACAACTCTATTTTATTATATGTTATTATTATCTTTGTTATAAAATAAAACTATAAAACGAAGATAATAATAACATATAATAAATTAAAGTTATCAAATAAAGTAATAATTACTACTTGATTAGAAAACTCTATTTTATTAAATGATATGACTATCTTCGTTATGCAGTCAAACTTCTAAATGAAGATAATAATAACATATAACAAAATAGAATTATCAAATAAATTAATAATTACATATTAATTTTACAACTCAATTTTGTTATATGTTATTATTATCTTCATTTAGAAGTTTGACTGCATAACGAAGATAGTCATATCATTTAATAAAATAGAGTTGTCCAATAAAGTAATAATTACATATTAATTTTACAACTCAATTTTGTTATATGTTATTATTATCTTCATTTAGAAGTTTGACTGCATAACGAAGATAGTCATATCATTTAATAAAATAGAGTTGTCCAATAAAGTAATAATTACATATTAATTTTACAACTCAATTTTGTTATATGTTATTATTATCTTCATTTAGAAGTTTGACTGCATAACGAAGATAGTCATATCATTTAATAAAATAGAGTTGTCCAATAAAGTAATAATTACATATTAATTTTACAACTCAATTTTGTTATATGTTATTATTATCTTCGTAATGAAATAAAACTATAAAACAAAGATAATAACAATATATAACAAAATTTATAACTATTTCGGGTTCTTCGTCAGATTTCAAACACTAACCATCATTTGGTCTGAAACTACAGACGTTGGTCCATTTTTGTTGGGTGGCACGCAAATCGCCAGAAAAGTCCAGATGAAATCGATGACCGGGAGACCTGTATAGCATTCTTCTCCAAAATTTATAAGTGTGTTTTTGGGTTCCGCGCCAGATTTCAGACATTAGCCATCATTTGGTTTGAAAATACTGATTTTGGTCCTTTTTTGTTGGGGGTACAAAAATTGCCCGAAAAGTTCATATGAAATCGAGGACCAGAAGACTCTTAAGACCTGTATAGCATTCTTCTCCAAAATTTATAAGTGTGTTTTTGGGTTCCGCGCCAGATTTCAGACATTAGCCATCATTTGGTTTGAAAATACTGATTTTGGTCCTTTTTTGTTGTGGGGTACAAAAATTGCCCGAAAAGTTCATATGAAATCGAGGACCAGAAGACTCTTATTATTGCATTCTTCTCCTGAATTTATAACTGTGTCTCGAGTTCCGCGTATGATTTCAAACATTGGCCATCGTCTGGTCCGAAAATACAGAGTTTGGTCCATTATCATCGATGGGTACGAAAATCGCCTGAAAAGTCCAGATGAAATTGGGGACCAAATGACCCTTATAAATTCTTCTTCTAAATTTATAAATGTGTTTCGGGTTCCGCGTCAGATTTCAAACACTAGCAATCGTCTTGGTCGAAAATATGGATTTTGGTCCATTTTAGTCCGGTGGTACGAAAATCGCTCGAAAAGTCCCGATGAAATCGAGGATCGAGAGACCCTTATAGCATTCTTCCCTAAAATTTATAACTATGTTTCAGGTTCCGCGCCAGATTTAAAACACTTGTCATCATCTGGTCCAAAAATACAGATGTTGGTCCATTTTTGTCGAGGGGTACGAAAATCATCTGAAAAGTCCAAATAAAATCGACGACCGCGAGACCATTATAGCATTCTTCCCCAAAATTTGTAAATTTGTTTCGGGTTCCATGCCAGATTTCAAACACTAGCCATCGTCTTGTACGAAATACCCCGAAAATTCTAGATTAAATCGAGGACCAGGAGACTCTTATAGCATTCTTCTACTAAATATATAAATGTGACTCGGGTACCGCGTCAGATTTCAAACGCTATTCATTCCTTGTTCGAAAATACGAATTACAGTCTTTTTTTTTCATGTGTACTAGAGACCCTTATAGCATTCTTCTCCAAAATTTATAAATGTGTTCTAGGACCGGGAGACCCTTATATCATTCTTCTCCAAAATTTAAAACTATGTTTCGGGTTACGCGTCAGATTTCAAACACTAGCGATAGCCTTTTTCGAAAATACGGATTTCGGTCCATTTTGGTTGGATCGTATGAAAATCGCCTGAAAAGTCCAAATGAAATCAAGGACCGGGAGACCCTTATAGCATTCTTCTCCCAAATTTATAACTTTGTTTCGAGTTCTGAGCTAGATTACAAACACTAGCCAAAGTCTGGTCTGAAAATACAGATTTTAGTCCATTTTGGTCGAGGGTACGAAAATCTCCCGAAAGGTCCAAACGAAATAGAGGACCGAGAGACCCTTATAGCATTGTTCTCCAAAATTTAAAACTGTGTTTCGCGTTTCACGCCAGATTTCAAACACTAGCCATCGTCTGGTCCGGAAAGACGAAATTCGGTCCATTTTTGTCGGGTGATACGAAAATCGCCCGAAAAGACCACATGAAATCGAGGTCTAGGAGACGCTTATAACATTCTTCTCCTAAATTTATAACTGAGTTTCAGGTTCCGCCTCAGATTTCGAACACTAGCAATTGTCTTGTTCGAAAATACTAATTTCGGTTCATTGTTGTCGGGTGGTACGAAAAACGCCCGAAAAGCTAAGATGAAATCGAGGACCAAGAGACCCTTATAGCATTCTTCTCCAAAATTTATTACTGGTTTTTAGGTTCAGCGCCACATTTCAAACACTTGCCATCGTCTGGTCTGAAAATATAGATTTCGGTCCTTTTTTGTCATGGGGTAAGAAAATCGACAGGAAAGTCCAAATGAAATCGAGGACCGAGAGACCCTTATAGCATTCTTTTCCTAAATTTATAACTGTGTTCCGAGTTCCGTGTCGGATTTCAAACACTAGCCATTGTTTTGTTCAAAAATAAGAATTTTGGTCCATTTTAGTCGGGTGGTACGAAAATCACCCGAAAATATAAGATGAAATCGAGGACCAGGAGTCCCTAATAGCATTTTTCTCCTAAATATATAACAGTGTTTCGGATTCCGGGTCTGATTTCAAACACTAGCCATCTTCTGGTCGGAAAATATAAATTTCAATCCATTTTAGTCTAATGGTATGAAAATCGCCCAAAAAGTCGAGATGAAACCGAGGACCGAGAGACCCTTATAGAATTCTTCTCATAAATTTATAAATGTGTTTTAGATGCCTTATAATACCACTAGTTTTGATACAAAAGTCATGATAATATCTTCACAACATCAGATTTTAAACACTAGCCATTGTCTTGTTCGATAATACAAATTTCTTTCCATTTTTGTCGGGTGGTACGAAAATCGCCTAAAAAGTCCACATGAAATCGAGGACCAGGAAACCCATATAGCATTCATCTCCTTAATTTATAACAGTATTTCAAGTTCCGCGTCAAATTTCAAACACAAGCCCTCTTCTGGTCCGGAAATATAGATTTCGGTTCATTTTTGTTGGGTGTTACAAAAATCGTTCCAAAAGCCCAAATGAAATCGAGGACCGGGAAACCCTTATAGAATTCTTCTCCTTAATATATAACCGTGTTTCAGGTTCCGCGTAAGATTTTAAACACTAGCCGCCGTCTGGTCCGAAAATACATATTTTGATCAATTTTTGTTGAGGGGTATGAAACTCGCCCCAAAAGTCCAGATGAAATCGAGGACCCTTATAGCATTCTTCTTCTAAATCTAAAATTGTGTTTCGGGTTCCATGTCAAATTTCAAACACTAGCCATCGTCCAGTTCAAAAATATGGATTTCGGTCCAATTTA
>NC_021164.2:12213444-12222563 GCF_000331145.2 Cicer arietinum | reverse complement strand
ATGAAATCGAGGACCAAGAGTCTCTTATAGCATTCTTCTCCTAAATTTCTAACTGTGTTTCGGGTTTCGCGTCAGATTCCAAACACTATTCATCGTCTTGTTTGAAAATTTGGATTTCGGTCCATTTTTGTCGTGTGGTACAAAAATCTCCCTAAACGTCTAGTTGAAGTAGAGGACAAGAAGACCCTTATAGCATTCTTCTCCTAAATATATTACCTTGTTTCGGGTTTTGCGTCAGATTTCTATCACAAGCCATCGTTTGGTCAGAAATACAGATATTGAAACATTTTTGTCGAGGCCTACAATAATTGCCCGAAAAGTCCAGATGAAATCGAGGACCGGGCGATCCTTATATCATTCTTCTCCTTAATATATAACAGGGTTTCAAGTTCTGGGTCAGATTCAAACACTAGCAATCGTCTGGTCCTGATAGCATTCTTCTCCTAAATTTATAAATGTATATCAGGTTCCGCGTCAGATTTCAAACACTAGCCATCGTCTTGTTGGAAATTACGGATTCTGGTCCATTTTTGTTCGGGGTGTACGTAAATCTCCCGAAAAGTCCAGCTGAAATTGACGATCGGGTGACCCTTATAGCATTTTTCTCCTAAATATATAACAATGTTTCTCATTTCAGGTCAGATTTCAAACACTAGCCATCCTCTGGTCTGAAAATACAGATTTTGGTCCATTTCTTTCGAGGGGCACGAAAATTGCACGAAAAGTCCAGATGAAATTGAGGATTGAGAGACCCTTATAACATTCTTAATCTAAATATATAATTGTGCATAGGGTTCTGCGTCAGAATACAAACACAAGCCTTCGTCTTGTTCGAAGATACAAATTTCGGTCCATTTTAGCCGGGTCGTACGAAAATCTCTCGAAAAGTCCAGATGAAATTGAGGACCTCGAAAACCTTAAAGCATTCTTCTCTTAAATATATAACAGTGTTTCGGGTTCTACGTCAGGTATCAAACACTAGCCATCGTCTATTCCAAAAATACAGATTTCAGTCCATTTTTGTCGAGAGGTACGAAAATCGCCCGAAATGTCCAAATGAAATTGAGGACTAAGAGACCGTTATAGCATTCTTCTCCTAAATTTATAATTGAGTTTCACGTTCCACCTCAGATTTCAAACACTATCCATCGTCTTGTTTGAAAATTTGGATTTCGGTCCATTATTGTCGTGTGGTTCGAAAATCGCCCCAAATGTCTAGTTGAAATCGAGGACCGAAAGACCCTTATAGCATTCTTCCCCTAAATATATAACAGTGTTTCGGGTTTCCTATCAGGTTTCGGGTTTGAAATCGAGGACCTGGTGATCCTTATATCATTCTTCTCCTTAATATATAACAGTGTTTCAAGTTCTGGGTCAGATTCAAACACTAGCAATCATCTGGTCCTGATAGCATTCTTCTCCTAAATTTATAAATGTATATCAGGTTCCGCGTCAGATTTCAAACACTAGCCATCGTCTTGTTGAAAATTACGGATTCCGGTCCATTTTTGTTCGGGGTGTACGTAAATCTCCCGAAAAGTCCAGCTGAAATTGACGACCGGGTGACCCTTATAGCATTTTTCTCCTAAATATATAACAATGTTTCTAATTTCAGGTCAGATTTCAAACACTAGTCATCCTCTGGTCTGAAAATACATATTTTGGTCCATTTTTTTCGAGGGGCACGAAAATTGCACGAAAAGTCCAGATGCAATTGAGGATTGAGAGACCCTTATAACATTCTTCATCTAAATATATAATTGTGCATAGGGTTCTGCGTCAGAATACAAACACAAGCCTTCGTCTTGTTCGAAGATACAAATTTCGGTCCATTTTAGCCGGGTGGTACGAAAATCTCTCGAAAAGTCCAGATGAAATCGAGGACCTCAAAAACCTTAAAGCATTCTTCTCTTAAATATATAACAGTGTTTCGGGTTCTGCGTCAGGTATCAAACACTAGCCATCATCTATTCCAAAAATACATATTTCAGTCCATTTTTGTCGAGGGGTA
Organism: Cicer arietinum; assembly: GCF_000331145.2. Taxonomy (NCBI): domain Eukaryota; kingdom Viridiplantae; phylum Streptophyta; class Magnoliopsida; order Fabales; family Fabaceae; genus Cicer; species Cicer arietinum. Next base: position 12,220,552 of record NC_021164.2, on the reverse strand, counting down.
CGAAAATCGCCCGAAATGTCCAAATGAAATTGAGGACTAAGAGACCGTTATAGCATTCTTCTCCTAAATTTATAATTGAGTTTCACGTTCCGCCTCAGATTTCAAACATTATCCATCGTCTTGTTTGAAAATTTGGATTTCGGTCCATTATTGTCGTGTGGTTCGAAAATCGCCCTAAATGTCTAGTTGAAATCGAGGACCGAAAGACCCTTATAGCATTCTTCCCCTAAATATATAACAGTGTTTCGGGTTTCCTATCAGGTTTCGGGTTTGAAATCGAGGACCGGCGCCTCAGATTTCAAACATTATCCATCGTCTTGTTTGAAAATTTGGATTTCGGTCCATTATTGTCGTGTGGTTCGAAAATCGCCCTAAATGTCTAGTTGAAATCGAGGACCGAAAGACCCTTATAGCATTCTTCCCCTAAATATATAACAGTGTTTCGTGTTTCCTATCAGATTACAATCACTAGCCATCGTCTTGTCAGAAAATACAGATATTGAAACATTTTTGTCGAGGCAAACAAAATCGCCCGAAAAGTCCAGATGAAATCGAGGACCAAGTGACCCTTATATCATTCTTCTCCTTAACATATAATAGTGTTTCGGGTTCTGCGTCAGATTTAAAACACTAGCAATTGTCTTGTTAAAAAATACGGATTTCGGTCCATTTTTTTAGGGTTGTAAAAAAATCGCTCGAAAAGCCCGGATGAAATCAAGGACCGAGAGACCCTTATAGCATTCTTCTTCTATATTTATAATTGTGTTTCGGTTTCCGTGTTAGATTTCAAACATTAGCCATCGTCTGGTTTGAAAATACAGATTTTGGTCCATTTTTGTCGAGGGTACGAAACTCGCCAGAAACGTTCAGATGAAATCGATGACCGAGTGTCCCTTATAACATTCTTCTTCTAAATTTATAATTGTCTTTCAGTTTCCACGTCAAATTTCAAACACTTGCCATCATCTTAGTTGAAAATATGATTTTCGATCCATTTTAGTCGGGTGGTACAAAAATCACTAAAAATGTCCAGATGAAATCGAGGACCATGAGACTCTTATAGCATTCTTCTCCTAAATTTATAATTGTGTTTCGGGTTCTGCTACAGATTTCAAACACTATCGATCGTCTTGTTCAAAAATACGGATTTCAGTCCTTTTTTGTCGGGTTATACGAAAATCATCCGAATAGTCGAGATGAAATCGAGGACCGGGAGACCATTACAGAATTCTACTCTTAAATATATAACAGTGTTTCGGGTTCCGCATCAGATTTCAAACACTAGCCATTGTATGGTCTGAAAATACAAATTTTGGTCCATTTGTGTAGAGGAATACGGAAATCGCCCGAATAGTCCTGATGAAATCGAGGACAGAGATACCCTTATAGCATTCTTCTTCTAAATTTGTAACTATGTTTCGGGTTCCGCATCAGTTTTCAAAAACTAGCCATCATTTTGTTCAAAAACACGGATACTGCGTCAGATTTCAACCACTTGCCATCGTTTAGTCCAAAAATACAGATTTTTTCCCATTTTTGTCGAATGTTACGAAACTCTCGCGAAAAGTTTAGATTAAATCGAGGACCGAGAGTCCCTTACAATATCTTGTTCAAAAGTACTAGTTTCGATCCATTTTAGTCGTGCGGTACGAAAATAGCTCGAAATGTCCAGATGAAATCGAGGACCTGGAGACTCTTATAGCATTCCTCTCATCAATTTATAACTGTGTTTCGGGTTCCATGTCAGTTTTCAAACACTATCCATCTTCTTGTTCGAAAAACGGATTTAGGTCCATTTTTGTCAGATGGTACGAAAATCGCACGAAAAGTCCAGATGAAATCGAGGACTGAGAGACCCTTTGAATTCTTCTCCTAAATATATACTAGTGTTTAAGGTTCCGCGTCATATTTCAAACACTAGCCATCGTCTGGTTTGAATATACAGATTTTGGTCCATTTTTGTCGAGGGGTACGAAACTCGCCTCAAAAGTTCAAATTAAATCAAGGACCAAGAGTCCCTTAGAGCATTCTTCTTCTAAATTTATAACTGTGTTTTGGTTTTCGCGTCAGATTTCAAACCCTAGCCATCATCTTGTTCGAAAATATGGAGTTCGATCCATTTTAATCAGGTAGTTAAAAATCACCCGAAATGTCCAAATGAAACCGAGGACCAGGAGACTCTAATAGCATTCTTCTCCTAAATTTATAACTAAGTTTCGGGTTCCGTGTCAGTTTTCAAACACTATCCATCTTCTTGTTCGAAAAACGTATTTGGGTCCATTTTTTTCGGATGGTACGAAAATCGCCCGAAAAGTCCAGATGAATCGAGGACCGAGAGACCCTTTTGGCATTCTTCTCCCAAATATATACTAATGTTTAAGGTTTCACATCGTATTTCAAACACTAGCCATCGTCTGGTTTGAAAATATAGATTTTGATCCATTTTTGTCGAGGGGTACGAAACTCGCCTGAAAGGTTCAAATGAAATCAAGGACCGAGAGTCCCTTATAGCATTCTTCTTCTAAATTTATAACTGTGTTTTGGTTTCCGCGTCAGATTTCAAACCCTAACCATGATTTTTTTCGAAAATATGGATTTCGATCCATTTTAATCAGGTGGTTAAAAATCGCCCGCAATGTCCATATGAAATCGAGGACTAAGAGACTCTTATAGCATTTTTCACCTAAATTTATAATTGTTTTACGGGTTCCGCATCATACTTCAAACACTATCCATCGTCTTGTTTAAAATACTGAATTCGGTCCATTTTTGTCGGGTAATACAAAAATAGCCTGAATAGTCCTGATGAAATCGAGGACCGAGAGACCCTTATAGAATTCTTCTTCTAAATATATAAAAATGTTTCGGGTTCTGCATCAGACATCAAACACAAGCCATCGTCTGGTCCAAAAATACAGATTTTGATCCACTTTTGTAGAGGGATATGAAAATCGCCTGAAAAGTCCAGATGAAATTGAGGACCGAGAGACCCTCATAGCATTTTTCTTCTAAATTTGTAATTGTGTTTCGGGTTCCACATCAGATGTCAAAGACTAGCCATCATTTTGTTCAAAAACACGGATATCGGTCCATTTTAGTCGGGTGGTACGAAAATCGCCTGGAATGTCCAGATGAAATCGAGGATCATGAGACTCTTATAGCATGCTTCTCCTAAATTTATATGTGTGTTTAGGGTTTCGCGTGAGATTTCAAACCCTAGCCATCGTCTTGTTCGAAAATACGGATTTCAGTCCATTTTTGTCGTGCATTACGAAAATCGCCGAGACACCCTTATAGATTCTTCTCCTAAATATATAACAGTTATTCGGGTTCTGCGTCAGATTTCAAACACTAGCCATCGTCTATTCCAAATATACAGATTTTGGTCCTTTTTTGTCGAGGGGTACAAAATTCGCTCGAAAAGTCAAGAAGATATCGAGGAACGACGGACCCTTATAGCATTCTTCTTATAATGGATAGTGTTTGAAATCTGATGCGGAACCTGAAACACAGATATAAATTTAGGAGAAGAATGCTATAAGAGTCTCCTGGTCCTCAATTTCATATGGACATTTCGGGCGATTTTTGTACCACTGGACTAAAATGGATCGATATCTGTATTTTTGGACCAGACGATTGCTAGTGCTTTAAATCTGATGCAGAACCCAAAACACTTTTGTATATTCAGGAGAAGAATGCTATAAGGTTTTCTCAGTCCTCGATTTCATCTGGACTTTTCAGATGATTTTCGTACCAAGTGACAAAAATGGACGAAATTTGTATTTTGGGGCCAAATGAGGGCTAGTATTTGATATTTGATTCGGAAACCGAAACATAGTTATAAATTTTGGAGAAGAATGCTATAAGGGTCTCCCGTCGTCGATTTCATCTAGAATTTTCGGGCGATTTTCGTACCACCTGACTAAAATAGACCATAATCCGTATTTTCGAACATGATGATAGCTATTGTTTGAAATCTGGCGCGAAAACCAAAACATAGTTATAAATTTTGAAGAAGAATGCTATAAGAGACTCTTAGTCCTCGATTTCATTTGATCTTTTCGGGGGAGTTTTGTACCCCTCGAAAAAAGGGACCAAAATCTGTATTTTTCGACTAGACGATGGCTAGTGTTTGAAATCTGATGCGGAACCCGAAACACTGTTATATATTTAGGAAAAGAATGCTATAAGGGTCTCTCGGTAATACTGATTTTGGTCCTTTTTTTTGTCGAGGTGTACGAAAATTGCCTGAAAAGTCCAGATGAAATCAAAGACCGAGAGTCCCTTATATCATTCTTCTTCTAAATTTATAATTTTGTTTCGGGTTCCGCATCAGATTTCAAACACTTGCCATCGTCTTGTTCGAAGATACGGATTTCGGTCCATTTTAGTCGAGTGGTACGAAAATCGCTTGAAAAGTCCCGATGAAATCGAGGACCAAGAGACCCTTATAGAATTCTTCTCTAAAATTTATATCTATGTTTCAAGTTTTGCGCCAGATTTCAAACACTAGCCATCGTTTGGTCCGAAAATACAGATGTTGGTCCATTTTTCTCGAGGGGTACGAAAATCGCCCGAAAAGACCAAATGAAATCGAGGACCGCGAGACCATAATAACATTCTTCCCTAAAATTTTTAACTTTGGTTCGGGTTCCGCGCCAAATTTCATACACTAGCCATCGTCTTGTACAAAAATACCCCGAAAAGTCTAGCTCAAATTGGGGACCGAGAGACTCTTATAGCATTGTTCTACTAAATTTATAAATGTGATTCGGGTTCTGCATCAGATTTCAAACACTATCCATTGCTTGTTCAAAAATACGAATTTAGGTCTATTTTTGTCATGTGTACAAGAGACCCTTATAGCATTCTTCTCCAAAATTTATAACTGTATTTCGGGTTCCATGTAAGATTCAAAACACAAACCATTGTTTTGTTCGAAAATACGGGTTTCGGTCCTTTTTTGTCGATGGTACGAAAATCGCCTGAAAAGTCAAGATGAAATTGAGGACCTGGAGACCCTTATAACATTCTTCTCCAAAATTTATAACTGTGCTTCGGGTTTCTTGTCATATTTCAAACACTAGCCGCCGTTTATTCCGAAAATACGGATTTTGGTTAATTTTAGTCAGGTGCTACGAAAAGCGCCGGAAAATTCTAGATATAATCGAGGACTGAGAGACACTTAGAGCATTCTTCTTCTAAATTTATAACTGTGTTTCCGGTTCTGTGCAGATTTTAAACACTAACAATCGTCTTGTTTAAAAATACGGATTTCGGTCCATTTTTGTCAAGGGGTACGAAAATCGCCCAAAAAATCCAGATGAAATCGAGGATCGAGATACCCTAATAGCATTTTTCTCCAAAATTTATAACTGTGTTTCCGGTTCTGTGCAAATTTATAAACACTAGCCATCGTCTGGTCTGAAAATACAAATTTCGGTCCCTTTTTGCCGGGTGGTACGAAAATCGCCCGAAAAGACAAGATGAAATCGAGGACCAGGAGACCCTTATAGCATTCTTATCTTAAATTTATAACTGAGTTTCGGGTTCTGTCTCAGATTTCAAACACTAGCAATTGTCTTGTTTAAAAATACGGATTTCGATCCATTTTTGTCGGGTGGTACAAAAATCGCCCGAAAATCCCAGATGAAATTGAGGACCGGGAGACCTTTATTGCATTATTCCCCTAAATTTATAACTGAGTTTCAGGTTCTGTATCAGATTTCAAACACTAGAAATTGTCTTGTTAAAAAATACGAATTTTGGTCCATTTTTGTCGGTTGGTACAATATTCGCCCGAAAATCCCAGATGAAATCGAGGACCGAGAGACCCTTATAGCATTCTTCTCCTAAATTTATTACTGAGTTTCGGGTTCCTCGTCAGATTTCAAACACTTGCAATTGAGGACCATTTTAGTCCATTTTTGTTGGATCGTATGAAAATCGCCCAAAACGTTTAGATGAAATCGAGGACCGGGAGACCCTTATATCATTCTTCTGCAAAATTTATAACTGTGATTCGAGTTCCGCGCAAGATTTAAAACACTAGCCCAGGTCTGGTCTAAAATTACAGAATTTAGTTCAATTTTATCGAGGGGTACAAAAATCGCTCGAAAATTTATAATTGTGTTTTGGGTTTCGCACCAAATTTCAAACACTAGCCATCGTCAGGTCCGAAAATTCAATTTCGGTCCATTTTTGTAAGGTGGTACGAAAATCTCCTGAAAAGAAGAGATGAAATAGAGGACCAGGAAACCCTTATAGCATTCTTATCCTTAATTTATAACTGAGTTTCGGGTTCTGCCTCAGATTTCAAACACTAGCAATTGTCTTGTTCAAAAATACGAATTTCGGTCCATTTTGGTCGGGAGGTACAAAAATCGCCTGAAAAGCCCAGATGAAATCGAGGACCAGCACACCCTTATAGCATTCTTCTCCTAAATTTATAACTGAGTTTCGGGTTCCGCATCATATTTCAAACACTAGCAATTGTCTTGTTAAAAAATACGGATTTCGGTCCATTTTTGTCGGGTTGTACAAAAATAGCTCAAAAAGCCCAGATGAAATCGAGGACCGAGAGACCCTTATAGCATTCTTCTCCTAAATTTATAACTGTGTTTCCGGTTCCGCGTCAAATTTCCAACACTAGCCTTCGTCTGTTCCGAAAATATAGATTTTGGTCCTTTTTTGTCGAGGGGTATGAAAATCGTTCGGAAAGTCCAGATGAAATCGAGGACTGGGAAACCCTTATAGCATTCTTATCCAAAATTTATAACTGTGTTTCGGGTTAAGCCGCAGATTTTAAACACTAGCTATCTTCTGATTCGAAAATACAGAATTTGGTCCATTTTTGTCAAAGGGAACGAGAACTGCCCTAAAAGTCTAGATGAAATCAAGGAGAAGAAGATTCTTGTAGCATTCTTCTCCTAAATTTATAATTGAGTTTTGGGTTTTGAGTCAGATTTTCAAACACTAGCCATCGTCTAGTCCGAAAATACAAATTTCGGTCCATATTCATTAGGTGGTACGATAATCGCCTAAAGAGTCCATATGAAATCGAGGACCAGGTGACCCTTAAAGCATTCTTCTCCAAAATTTATAACTG
>NC_021164.2:12210477-12213291 GCF_000331145.2 Cicer arietinum | reverse complement strand
ATGAAATCGAGGACCGAGAGACCCTTATAGCATTCTTCTTCTAAATTTATAACTGTGTTTCGGTTTCCGCGTCATATTTCAATCACAATAATCGTCTTGTTCGAAAATACGGATTTCGGTCCATTTTAGTCGGGCGGTACGTAAATCGCCCTAAAAGTCCAGATGAAATCTAGGACCGAGAGACCTTTATATCATTCTTCTCCAAAATTTATAACTTTGTTTAGGGTTCCATGTCAGATTTCAAACGCAAGCCATAGCCTTTTCCGAATTACGGATTTCAGTTCATTTTAGTTATATCGTATGAAAATTGCACGAAAAGTCTAGATGAAATCGACGACCAGGATACACTTGTAGCATTCTTCTAAAAAATTTATAACTGTGTTTTGAGTTCCGCGCTAGATTTCAAACACTAGCCAAAGTCAGGTCCGAAAATACAGATTTTAGTCCATTTTTATCGAGAGGTACGAAAATCTCTAGAAAAGTCCAAATTAAATCGAGGACCGAGAGATCCTTATAGCATTCTTCTCCAAAATTTATAACTCTGTTTCAAGTTTCGCACTACATTTCAAACATTAACAATTGTCTTTTTCGAAAGTACGAATTTCGGATCATATTAGTCGGGTGGTATGAAAATCGACCGAAAAGCCGAGATGAAATCGAGGACCGAGAAACCCTTATAGCATTTTCCTCCAAAATTTATTACTGGTTTGTAAGTTCCGGGCCATATTTCGAACACTTGCCATCGTCTAGTCCGAAAATACAGATTTCGATCCGTTTTTATCGAGGGGTAAGAAAATAGCCAGAAAAGTCCAAATGAAATCGAGGACCGAGAGACCCTTATAGAATTCTTCTCCTAAATTTTTAATTGTGTTCCGAGTTCCGCCTTATAGAAACCCTTATAGCATACTTCCCCTTAATATATAACCTTGTGTCATGTTCCTCGTCAAATTTTACACTAGCCATTGTCTGGTCCAAAAATACATATTTTGGTCAATTTTTGTGGAAGGGTACGAAACTCGCACGAAAAGTCCATATGAAATCGAGGACTGAGATACCCTTATAGCATTCTTCTTCTAAATTTATAAATGTGTTTCGAGTTCTGCTTCATAATTCAAACACTAGCCATCGTCTTGTTCGAAAATACGGATTTCGGTCCAATTTAGTCGGGTGGTACGAAAATCGCCTGAAATGTCTAGATGAAATCCAGGACCACGAGACTCATATAGCATTCTTCTCCTAAATTTATAACTATATTTCGGGTTACACGTAAGATTTCAAACACTATCCATCGACTTGTTCGAAAATATGGATTTCAGACCATTTTTGTTATGTGGTACAAAAATCGCCCTAAAACTCTAGATGAAATCGAGTACCGGGAGACCCTTATAGCATTCTTCTTATAAATATATAATAGTGTTTTGGGTTACGCGTCAAATTACAAACACTTGCCATCTTATGATCAGAAAATACAGATATTGGTCCATTTTTGTCGAGGGGTACGAAAATTGCCAGAAAAGTCCAAATAAAATCGAGGACCGAGGGACCCTTATAGTATTCGTCTTCTAAATTTATAAATGTGTTACGGGTTCCGCGTCAGATTTTAAACACTAACCATCATCTTATTCTAAAATACGAATATCGGTCCATTTTAGTCAGGTGGCACGAAAATTGCCGGAAATGTCAAGATGAAATCAAGGACCAAAAGACTTATAGCATTTTTGCCTAAATTTACAACTGTATTTCGAGTTCTGCGTTAGATTTCAAACACTAGCCATCGTCTTGTTCGAAAATACGGATTTCAGTCAATTTTAGTCGGGTCGTACAAAAATTGCCCGCTAAGTCCAGATGTTATCGAGGACCGGGATACCCTTATAGCATTCTTCTCCCAAAATTATAACTGTGTTTTGGGTTGCGCGTCAAAAATTATAATTGTGTTTTGGGTTGCGCGTCGGGTCCGAAAATACAGATTTGGGTCCATTTTTGTCGAGTGGTACGAAAATTGCCCGAACAGTGCAGATAAAATCGAGGACCAAGAGACCTTGACGATATTCTTCTCCTAAATATACAACAGTGTTTTGCGTTATGCGTCAGATTTCAAACACTAGACATCGTCTTGTTCGAAAATACGGATTTCGGTCCATTTTAGTTGGATCGTAAGAAAATTTCCCGAAAAGTCCAAATGAAATCGAGGACTGGGAGACCCTTGTACCATTCTTCACCAAAATATATAACTGTTTTTTTGGGTTTCACGCCAGATTTCAAACACTAGCCATCGTCTGGTCCGAAAATAAGAATTTCAGTCTATTTTCGTCAGGTGGCACGAAAATCGCCCGAAAAGACGAGATGAAATCGAGGACCAGGAGACCCTTATAGCATTCTTCTCCAAATTTTACCATTGTGTTTCGTGTTCCGCCTCAGATTTCAAACACTAGCAATCATCTTGTTCGAAAATACAGATTTTGGTCCATTTTTGTCGAGGGGTACGCAAATCACTTGAAAAGTCCAAATGAAATCGAGGACCGAGAGACCATTATAGCATTCTTCTTCTAAATTTATAACTATGTATTGTCGTACCACCTGACAAATATGGACCGAAATTCGTATTTTTGGACTAGACGATGGCTAGTGTTTGAAAATTTGACGCAGAACCCGAAACTCAATTATATATTTAGGAGTAGAATGCCACAAGAATCTTCTTCTCCTCGATTTCATCTGGACTTTTAGGGCAATTTTCGTTCCCCTTTAAAAAAATGGACCAAAATCTGTATTTTCAAACCAGACGATAGCTAGTGTTTGAAATCTCCCGCCGAACCC
>NC_021164.2:12206448-12210245 GCF_000331145.2 Cicer arietinum | reverse complement strand
TGTTATAAATTTAGAAGAAGAATACTATAAGGGTCTTCTGGACCTCGATTTCATCTCGACTTTTTGGGAGATTTTCGTACCACCCAACAAGAATGGATTGCAATTCGTATTTTCGTACTAAACGATGGCTAGTGTTTAAAATCGGACTCAGAGGCCGAAAAACAATAATAAATTTTGGAGAAGAATGCTATAGGGGTCTCCTAGTCCTCGATTTCATCTGGTCTTTTCGGGCGAATTTCCCACCACACGACTAAAATTGACCGAAATTCGTATTTTCGAACAAAACGATGGTTAGTGTTTGAAATCTGTCGCGGAACCCGAAACACCATTATAAATTTTGGAGAAGAATGCTATAAAGGTCACTCGGTCGTCGATTTCATCTGGAGTTTTAGGACGATTTTCGTACCACCCTACTAAAATGAACCAAAATCTTTATTTTCGAACAAAACGATGGTTAGTGTTTGAAATCTGACACGGAACCCGAAACACAGTTATTAATTTTGGAGAAGAATGCTATAAGGGTCTCTCGGTCCTCGATTTGATTTTGACTTTTCGGGCAATTTTCATACCAATTAGACTAAAATGGATTGAAATTCGTATTTTCGGAGCTAACGATGGCTGATGTTTGAAATTTGACATGGAACCCGAAATACAGTTATAAATTTAGAAGAATGCTATAAGGGTCTCTCGGTCGTCGATTTCATGTAGAATGTTCAGGTGATTTTTGTACCCCTCGACAAAAATGGACCAAAATCTATATTTTCGGACCAGACGATGGCGAGTGTTTGAAATCTGACTCGCAATCCTAAACACAATTATAAACTTTGGAGAAGAATGATATAACGGTCTCCCGGTCCTAGATTTCATCTTGAATTTTCGGGACCAGATGAGGGCTAGTGTTTGAAATTTGACGTGGAACCAGAAACACATATATTAATTTTGGAGAAGAATGCTTTAAGGGTCTCCCGATCCTCGATTTCATCTGGACTTTTTATTGCGATTTTCGTACCACCCGACAAATATGGACCGAAATTCGTATTTTCGAACTAGACAATGGCTAGTGCTTGAAAATATGATGCAAAACCGGAAACTCAGTTATAAATTTAGGAGAAGAATGCTACAAGAATCTTCTTCTCCTCGTTTTCATGTGGACTTTTCGGGCAATTTTCGTACCCCTCTACAAAAATGAACCAAAATCAGTATTTTCGAACCAGGCGAAAGCTAGTGTTTAAAATTTGCCACGGAACCTGATACATAGTTATAAATTTTGGATAAGAATGCCATAAGGATTTCCCGGTCCTCGATTTCATCTGGTATTTTCGGGTGATTTTCGTACCACCCGATTAAAATGGACCAAAATCTATATTTTCGGACAAGACGATGGCTAATGTTTGAAATCTTACTCGGAATCCAAATCACTGTTATATATTTAGGAGAAGAATGCTATAAGGCTCTCCTGGTCCTCGATTTCATCTGGTATTTTCGGGTGATTTTCGTACCACCCGATTAAAATGGACCAAAATCTATATTTTCGGACAAGACGATGGCTAATGTTTGAAATCTTACTCGGAATCCAAATCACTGTTATATATTTAGGAGAAGAATGCTATAAGGCTCTCCTGGTCCTCGATTTCATCTGGTATTTTCGGGTGATTTTCGTACCACCCGATTAAAATGGACCAAAATCTATATTTTCGGACAAGACGATGGCTAATGTTTGAAATCTTACTCGGAATCCAAATCACTGTTATATATTTAGGAGAAGAATGCTATAAGGCTCTCCTGGTCCTCGATTTTATATGGTATTTTCAGGTGATTTTCATACCACCTGACTGAAATGGACCGAAATTCGTATTTTTGAACAAAACCATTGCTAGTGTTTGAAATCCGAAACGGACCTCGGAACACAGTTATCAATTTAGGAGTAAAATGCTATAACGGTCTCTCGGTCCTCAATTTCATCTGGAGTTTTCGGGCGATTTTCGTACACCTCGACAAAAATGGACTAAAATATGTATTTTCGGACTAGACTTGGGCTAGTGTTTTAAATCTGGCGCAAAACGCAAAACACAGTTAAATTTTTTGGAGAAGAATGCTATAAGGGTCTCTCGGTACTGAATTTCATATGGACTTTTCGGGCGATTTTCGTAGCCTTCGATAAAAATGGACTAAAATATGTATTTTTAGACCAGACTTGGGCTAGTGTTTGAAATCTACCGCAGAACTAGAAACACAGTTATAAATTTTGGAGAAGAACAAGACGATGGTTAGTGTTTTAAATCTGACGTGGAACCCGAAACACAGTTATATATTTAGAAGAACAATGCTATAAGAGTCTCCCGATCATCGATTTCATCTAGACTTTCAGGCGATTTTCGTACCATCAACAAAAAAGGACTGAAATCCGTATTTTCGAAAAGGACTGTGGCTAGTGTTTGAAATCTGAAGCGGAACCTGAAACACAGTTATAAATTTAGAGCAAGAATGTTATAAGTTTCTCTCGGTCCTCGATTTCATCTGGACTTTTCGGGCGATTTTCGTACCACCCGACTAAAATTGACTGAAATCCGTATTTCTAGACCAGATGAGGGCTAGTGTTTGAAATTTGACGCGGAAGCTGAAACATAGTTAAAATTTTTGGCGATTTTCATACCGCTAGACTAAAATGGATTGAAATCCGTATTTTCGGACCAGACGATGGTTAGTGTTTGAAATCGGACATGGAACACGAAATACAATTATAAGTTTATAATACAAATGCTATAAGGGTCTCTCGGTCGTAGAACCTGAAACACAATAATAAATTTTTGAGAAGAATGCTTTAAGGGTCTCTCGGTCCTCGATTTTATGTGCACTTTTGGGGCGATTTTCGTATCGCTCGACAAAAATGGACTAAAATCTAAATTTTCGGATCTGACGATGGTTAGTGTTTGAATTTTGATGCCGAACCCGAAACATAATTATAAATTTTGGAGAAGAATCCTATTAGGGTCTTCCGACAAAAATGGACTGAAATTCATATTTTGTGACTAGACCATGGCTAGTGTTATTAATTGGGCGCAGAGCCTGAAAAACAGTTATAAATTTTTGAGAAGAATGCTATAAGGGTCTCCCGGTCCTCGATTTCATCTGGACATTTCTGGCAATTTTCGTACCATCCAACAAAAATGGACCAAAGTCTGTAGTTTCAGACCAAACGATGGTTAGTGTTTGAAATCTGACGCATAACCTGAAATAGAATTATAAATTTAGGAGAAGAATCCTATAAGGGTCTCCTGGTCCTCGATTTCATCTAGACTTTTCGGGCGATTTTGGTATCTCCCGACAAAAATGGACTAAAATTTGTATTTTCTGACCAGACGATGGCTAGTGTTTGAAATCTAACCCAAAATACAATTATAAATTTAGGAGAAGCATGCTAAAAGTCTCTCCCGCTACTCATTTTCATCTGGACTTTTTGGGTGATTTTTGTACCACCCGACAAAAATGGACTAAAATCCGTAACATATAATAAAATAGAGTTGTCAAATAAATATGTTTATTACTTTATTTGACAACTCTAATTTAATTTATGTTATTATTATCTTCATTTTATAGTTTTACTTTATAACAAATATATAATAATAACATGTAAAAAAAATAGATATGTCAAATAAGGTAATAATTACTTCTTTATTTTATTAGGGTTCAGTGTGTTAGGGTGTTTAGGGTTTAAGAAATCACGTTTAGGGATTAAGGTTCAGGATTTTGGGTTTAGTGTTTAGGGTTTAAGGTTTAGGATTTAAGGTTTAAGGTTT
>NC_021164.2:12191323-12204622 GCF_000331145.2 Cicer arietinum | reverse complement strand
GAGACCCTTATAGCATTCTTCTCCAAAATTTATAACTTTGTTTTGGGTTCCGCGCCAGATTTCAAACACTTGTCATCATGTGGTCCCAAAATACGATTTTCTGTCTATTTTTGTTGGGTGGTACAAAAATAGCCCGAAAAGACCAGATGAAATTGAGGACTAGGATACCCTTACCGCATTCTTCTCCAAAATTTATAAATGTGTTTCGGGTTCTGCATCAGATTTCAAACACTAGCCATCATCTTGTAAGAAAATACAGATTTTGGTCCATTTTTGTCAGTTGATACAAAAATCGCCCAAAAAGTCTAGATGAAATCGAGGACCGGGAGACCATTATAACATTCTTCTTCAAAATTTATAACTGTGTTTCAGGTTCCATGCAAGATTTCAAACACTAACCATCGTTTTGTTCGAAAATACGAATTTCGTTCTATTTAAGTCGGTTGGTATGAAAATCAATCCAAAAGTCTAGGTGAAATCGAGGACTAGGAGACCCTTATATCATTCTTCCCCAAAATTTATAACTGCGGTTCGGGTTGCCCGTCAAAATTCAAACACTAGCCATCGTCTAGTCCGAAAATACAGATTTTGGCATATTTTTATCGATGGGTACGAAAATCGACCGAAAAGTCCAGATGAAATCGAGCTCCGAGAGACTCTTATAGCATTCTTCTCCAAAATTTAAAACTGTGTTTTAGTTTCTGCATTAGAATTCAAACATTAGCCATCGTCTTATTCAAAAATACGGATTTCGGTTCATTTTAGTCGGGTGGTATGAAAATAGCCCGAAAAGTTTTGATGAAATCGAGGACCGTGAGACCCTTGTAGCATTCTTCTCCAAAATTTATAATTGTCTTTCGGGTTCCGCGTTAGATTTCCAACACTAGCCGTCGTCTGGATTGAAAATATAGATTTCGGTCCTTTTTTTGTCGAGGGTTACGAAAATTGCCCGAAAAGTCCACATGAAATCGAGGACCGAGAGACCCTTATAGCATTCTTCTCCAAAATTTATAACTGTGTTCCGGGTTCGTTGTCAGTTTTGTTCGAAAATACATATTTTGGTTCATTTTAGTAGTGTGGTACGAAAATCGTCTAAAAAGTCCAAATCAAATCGAGGGCTGGAAGACCTTTATAGCATTCTTCACAAAAATTTATAATTATGTTTCACGTTCTGCGACAGATTTCAAACACTAACCATCGTTTTGTTCAAAAATACGAATTTAAGTCCATTTTAGTTAAGTGGTATGAAAATCGCCCGAAAAGTCCAGATGAAATCGAAGACCGGGAAGCCCTTATAGCATTCTTCTCCAAAATTTATAACTTTCTTTCGGGTTACATGCCAGATTTCAAACACTAACCATTGTTTGGTCCGAAACTACGAATTTCGATACATTTTTGTTGGGTGGTACGAAAATCCCCCGAAAAGTCCAGATAAAATCGAGGACCAGGAGACCCTTACATCATTCTTCTCCTAATTTTATAACAGTGTTTCGGATTCTGCATCAGATTTGAAACACTAGCCATCATCTGGTCCGAATAATAGATTTCGGTCCATTTTTTTCGAGGGGTAAGATATTCGCCCAAAAGGTCCAGATGAAATCGAGGACTTGGAGACCCTGATAGGATTCTTCTTCTAAATTTGTAACTGTGTATCGGGATCTGCGTCAGATTTCAACAACTAGCCATCGTCTTGTTCAAAAATACGGATTTCGGTCCATTTTAGTCGGGAAGTACGAAAATCGCACGGAAAGTCTAAATGAAATCGAGGACCAAGAGACCCTTATAGCATTCTTCTTCTAGTTTTATAATTTTGTTTCGGGTTTCGCGTTAGATTTCAAACACTAACAATCATCTTGTTCGAAAATACGTATTTCGGTCTATTTTAGTTGGATGGTACAAAACATTCCCGAAAAGTCCAGATGAAATTTAGGACCGAGAGACCCTTATAGCCTTCTTCTCCAAAATTTATAACTGTGCTTCGTGTTCCACGCTAGATTTCAAACACTAACAAATGTCTGGTTTGAAAATTACAGATTTTAGTCCATTTTTGTCGAGGGGTATGAATGTCACATGAAAAGTCAAGATGAAATCGAGGACCAAGAAACCCTTATTGCATTCTTCTCCAAAATTTATAACTAAGTTTCGGGTTTAGCCTCAGAATTCAAACACTAGCAACTATCTTGTTCGAAATTACGAATTTCGGTCCATCTTTGTCGGGTGGTATGAAAATCATCCGAAAAGCCGAGATGAAATCGAGGACCGGGAGACCCTTATAGCATTATTCTCCTATATTTATAACTAAGTTTCGGGTTCCACGTCAGATATCAAACACTAGCAATCCTCTTGTTCGAAAATACGAATTTCCGTCCATTTTTTGTCGGGTGGTACGAAAATCACCGGAAAAGTCCAGATAAAACCGAGGACCGGGAGACCCTGGTAGCATTCTTCTCCAAAATTTATTACTGGTTTTTAGGTTCTGCACCAGATTCCAAACACTTGCCATCATCTTGTCCAAAAATATAGATTCCAATCCTTTTTTGTCAAGGGATATGAAAATCGCCTGCAAAGTCCAGATGAAATCGAGCACCGAGAGACCCTTATAGCATTCTTCTCCTAAATTTATAATTGTATTCCAAGATCTGTGTCGGATTTCAAACACTATACATTGTTTTGTTCAAAAATACGAATTTCGGTCTATTTTAGTTGGGTAGTACAAAAATCACTTGAAAATACCAGATGAAATCAAGGACCGGAAGACCCTTATAGCATTCTTCTCCTAAGTTTATAATTGTATTCCAAGATCTGTGTCGGATTTCAAACACTATACATTGTTTTGTTCAAAAATACGAATTTCGGTCTATTTTAGTTGGGTAGTACAAAAATCACTTGAAAATACCAGATGAAATCAAGGACCGGAAGACCCTTATAGCATTCTTCTCCTAAATATATAACAATGTTTTGGATTCCCGGTCAGATTTCAAACACTAGCCATCGTCTGGTCCGGAAATATAGATCTTGGTCCATTTTTTTCGAGGGGTACGAAAATCTCCCGAAAAGTCCAGATGAAATCGACGACGAGAGACCCTTATAGCACTCTTCTTCTAAATTTATAACTGTATTTCGGTTTCCATGTTAAATTTCAAACACTAGCCATCGTCTGGCCCGAAAATACGGATTTCAATCCATTTTGGGCTAGTGGTATGAAAATTGCCCGAAATGTCCAGATGAAATCCAGGATCGGGAGACCCTTATACCATTCTTCTCCAAAATTTATAATTGTGTTTTAGGTTCCGCGTTAAATTTCAAAACATTGCTCTCGTCTAGTCTTGAAATACTAATTTTGGTCCATTTTTTTCGGGTGGTATGAAAATTTATAGCATTCTTTTCCAAAATTTATAACTGTGTTTCGGGCCATTTTTGTTATTTGGTCCATTTTTGTTATTTCGTACGAAAATCGCCCAAAAAGTCCAGATGAAATCGAGGACTAGAAGACTCTAATAGCATTCTTCTCCTAAATTTATAAATGTATATCAGGTTCCGCATCAGATTTCATACACTAGCCATCGTCTTGTTGGGAATTACGGATTTCGGTCCATTTTTGTCGGGGAGTACGAAAATCGCCTGAAAAGTCCAGATGAAATTGAGGATCGGGTGACCCTTATAACATTCTTCTCCTAAATATATAACAATGTTTATCATTTCCTGATAGATTTCAAACACTAGCCATCGTCTGGTCTGAAAATACAAATTTCTGTCCATTTTTGTTGGGTGGTACGAATATTGCCCGAAAAGACCCGATGAAATCGAGGACCAGGAGACCCTTATAGCATTCTTCGCTTAAATTTATAAGTGAGTTTCAGGTTCTGCCTCAGATTTCAAACACTAGCAATTGTCTTGTTCGAAAATACTGATTTTGGACCATGTTTGTCGGGTGGTATGAAAATCACCCGAAAAGCCCAGTTAAAATCGAGGACCGGAAGACCCTTATAGCATTCTTCTCCTAAATTTATAACTGAGTTTCGGGATCCGCGTCAAATTTCAAACACTAGCAATCATCTTGTTTTAAAATACGCATTTCAGTCAATTTTTTGTCGGGTGGTACGAAAATCACCCGAAAATTCCAGATGAAATCGAGGAACGGGAGACCCTGATAGCATTCTTCTCCAAAATTTATTACTAGTTTTTAGGTTTTGTGCCAGATTTCAAACACTTGCCATCGTCTTATCCGAAAATATAGATTTCGGTCCTGTTTGGTTGAGGGGTAAGAAAATCGTCTGAAAAGTCCAGATGAAATCGTTGACCGAGAGACCCTTATAGCATATTATTCCTAAATTTATAACTGTGTTCCGAGTTACGTGTCGGATTTCAATAACTAGCCATTGTTTTGTTCAAAAATATGAATTTCGGTCCATTTTAGTTTAGTGGTACGAAAATCACCCGAAAATACCAGATGAAATCGAGGACCGGGAGACGCTTATAGCATTCTTCTCCAAAATATATAACAGTGTTTCGCATTTCGGGTCAGATTTCGAACACTAGCCATCGTCTGGTCCGAAAATATAGATTTTCGTTCATTTTTGTCGAGGGGTACGAAAATCTCCCCAAAAGTCCAAATGAAATCAACAACCGAGAGACCCTTATAGCATTCTTCTTCTAAATTTAATATTGTATTTCGGGTTCCATGTAAAACTTGAAACACTAGCCATCGTCTTATCTGAAAATACGTATTTCATACCATTTTAGTCTAATGGTATGAAAATCGCCCGAAAAGTCCAGATGAAATCGAGGACCGGGAGACCCTTATAGAATTCTTCTCCTAAATTTATAAATGTGTTTCAGATTCCATATAATACAACTAGTTTTGATACGAAAGTCTTGATAATATCTTCACAACGCCATATTTCAAATGAAAATCGATCCAAAAGTCCAAATAAAATTGAGGACCGGGAAACCCTTATAGCATTCTTCTCCTTAATATATAACCGTGTTTCGGGTTCCGGTTCAGATTTCAAACACTAGCCATCCTCTTGTCTGAAAATACATATTTTGGTCAATTTTAGTCGAGGGGTACGAAACTCGCCCGAAAAGTCTCGATGAAATTGGGGACCGAGAGAACCTTATATCATTCTTCTTCTAAATTTTTAACTATGTTTCGGGTTCTACGTCAGATTTCAAACACTAGCCATCGTCTTGTTCGAAAATTCAGATTTCGGTCCATTTTAGTCGGGTTGTACAAAAATCGCCCTAAATGTACAAATTAAATTGAGGGCCGTGTGACTCTTATAGCATTTTTCTCCTAAATTTATAACTTTGTTTCAAGTTCTGTGTCAGATTTCAAACATTATCCATCATCTTGTTCTAAAATACGGATTTCGGCCCATTTTTGTCGTGTGGTACAAAAATCTCCCGAAAACATTCTCCGTGTGGTACGAAAATCTCCTGAAAACATTTTTTGTCGGCCCAATTTTGTCGTGGGGTACGAAACCCTTATAACATTCTTCTCCTAAATTTATAACTATTTTCTGTTCGAAAATACGCATTTTGGTTCATTTTTGTCGAGTAGTACGAAAATTGCTGAAAAGTCTAGACTTTTAGGGCGATTTTCGTACCCTTCGACAAAAATAGACCGAAATCCGTATTTTCGAACAAGACGATGGATAGTGTTTGAAAACTGATGCAGAAATCGAAATTTAGGAGAAGAATGCTATAAGAGTCTCCTGGTCCTCGATTTCATCTGGACATTTCGGCGATTTTCATACTACCTGACAAAAAAGGAACGAAATCCGTATTTTCGAACAAGACGATGGCTAATGGTTGAAATATGATGCGGAACCAGAAACACAGTTATAAATTTAGGAGAAGAATGCTTTAAGAGTCTCCTGGTCCTTGATTTCCTCTGGACATTTCCAGCAATTTTCGTACCACCCGATAAAAATGAACCAATATCCGTGTTTTTGAACAAAATGATTGCTAGTGTTTAGAAGAAAAATGCTATAAGAGTCTCTTGGTCCTCGATTTCATCTGGACCTTTCGGCAGCTTTCCGTGTTACTTGACAAAAATAAACAAAAATTTGTATTTTCGGACCAAACAATGGCGAGTGTTTGCAATCTGATGTGGAACACAAAACATTGTTATATATTTAGGAGAAGAATTCTATAAGGGTCTCCCGGTCCTCGATTTCATCTTGACTATTCGAACGATTTTCGTACCATCCGACTAAATTGGACTGAAATCTGTATTTTCGAACTAGACGATGGCTAGTGTTTGAAATGTGACAGCGAACTCGAAACATAATTATAAATTTTGAAGAAGAATGGTATAAGGGTCCCTCGGTCCTCGATTTCATTTGGACTTTTCGGGAGAGTTTCGTACTCCTCGACAAAAATTGACCAAAATATGTATTTTCGGACCAGAGGATGGCAAGTGTTTGAAACCTGATGCGGAACCCGAAACACGGTTATATATTAAGGAGAAGAATGATATAAGGGTCTCCCGGTCCATGATTCAACTGGTAATTTCGGGTGACTTTCGTACCACCTTACTAAAATGGACCAAAATTCGTATTTTTGAACAAAACAATGGCTAGTGTTTGAAATCCGACACAAAATTCGAAACACAATTATAAATTTAGGAGAAGAATGCTATAAGGGTCTCTCGGTCCTCGATTTCATCTGGACTTTTCAGGCGATTTTCTTACCGCTCAAAAATTTCATCTGGACCTCGATTTCATCTGTACCTCTCTGGCGATTTTCGAACCCCACTACAAAAATGACCTAAAATCTATGTTTTCGAACCAGACATTGGCTAGTGTTAGAAATCTAGCGCGGAACTCGAAACACAGGTTTAAATTTTGGAGAAGAATTATATAAGGGTCTCTTGGTCGTCGATTTCATCTGGACTTTTCGGGCTACTTTCGTACCACTAGATTAAAATGAACCGAAATCCATATTTTCAAACAAGACGATTGTTAGTGTTTGAAATCTGACGCGGAACCCGAAACACAGTTATAAATTTATAAGAAGAATGCTATAAGGGTTTGTCTGTTCTCGATTTCATTTGGACCTTTCGGGCGATGGCTAGTTTTTGAAATCTGACGCGGAACCCGTAACACAGTTTTAAATGTAAAAGAAGAATCCTATCGGAGTCTCCAAGTCCTTGATTTCATCTAGACTTTTCAGGCCATTTTCTTACCCCCTCGAAAAAAATGGACTGAAATCTATTATTCGGACTAGATGATGGCTAGTGTTTGAAATCTGATGCGGAATCTGAAACACTATTATAAATTTTGGAGAAGAATGTTGTAAGGGTCTCCCGGTCCTCTATTTCATCTGGACTTTTCGGGATATTTTCGTACCACCAGACCACAATGGACCGAAACCTGTATTTTCGGACAAGACAATGGCTAGTGTTTGAAATCTGACGCGGAACTCGAAACACAATTATAAATTTTAGAGAAGAATGCTATTAGAGGATCTGGGTCCTCGATTTGATTTGGACTTTTTGGGCTATTTTCGTACCACCAGACCAAAATGGATAGAAATCCATATTTTCGGACCAAACGATGGCTAGTGTTTGAAATCTGACGCGGAACCCAAAACATTGTTATATATTTAGGAGAAGAACTCTATAAGGGTCTCCCAGTCCTCGATTTCATCTCGACTATTTGAACGATTTTCGTACCACCCGACTAAATTGGACCGAAATCTGTATTTTCGAACTAGACGATGGCTAGTGTTTGAAATGTGACGCTGAACTCGAAACATAATTATAAATTTAGAAGAAGAATGCTATAAGGGTCTCTCGGTCGTCGATTTCATTTGGACTTTTCGGGCGAGTTTCGTACCTCTCGACAAATATTGACCAAAATATGAATTTTCGGACCAGAGGATTGCAAGTGTTTGAAACCTGATGCGAAACCCGAAACACAGTTATATATTAAGGAGAAGTATGATATAAGGGTCTCTCGGTCCATGATTCATCTGGTAATTTCGGGTGATTTTCGTATCACCTTACTAAAATGGACCGAAATTCGTATTTTGGAACAAAACAATGGCTAGTGTTTGCAATCAAACACAAAACTCGAAACACAGTTATAAATTTAGGAAAAGAATGCTAAAAGGGTCTCTCGGTCCTCGATTTGATCTGGACTTTTTAGGCGATTTTCTTACCGCTCGACAAAAAAGGACCGAAATCTATATTTTCGGACTAGACGATACCAAGTGTTTGAAATCTGGCGCGGAACCTAAAAACCAGTAATAAATTTTGGAGAAGAATGCTATAAGGGTCTCTTGGTCCTCGATTTCATCTTGGCTTTTCGGGCGTTTTTCGTACCACTCGACAAAAATGGACCGAAATCAGAATTTTCGAACAAGACAATCGTTAGTGTTTCAAATCTGAGGAGAAACCCAAAACTCAGTTATATATTTAAGAGAAGAATTCTATAAGCGTCTCCTGGTCCTCGATTTCATCTGGTCTTTTCGTGTGATTTTCGTATCACCCGACCAAAATGGACCGAAATTTGTACTTTTGGACCAGACGATGGTTAGTGTTTGAAATCAGGCGCGAAATGCGAAACGCAGTTATAAATTTGGGAGAAGAATGCTATATGGGTCTCTCTGTCCTCGATTTCATTTGGACCTTTCGGGAGATTTTCGTACCCCTCGACAAAAATGGACTAAAATCTGTATTTTCGAACCAGACATTGGCTAGTGTTTGAAATCTAGCGCGGAACTTCAAACACAGGTTCAAATTTTGGAGAAGAATGATATAAGGGTCTCTCGGTCCTCGATTTCATCTGGACTTTTCGGGCGACTTTTGTACCACTAGATTATAATGAACCGAAATCCATATTTTCAAACAAGACAATTGTTAATGTTTGAAATCTGACGCGGAACTCGAAACACAGGTTATAAGTTTATAAGAAGAATCCTATAAGGGTCTGTCTATTCTCGATTTAATCCTATAAGGACCTTTCGGGCGATGGCTAGTTTTTTAAATTTAGAAGAAGAATCCAATCGGAGTCTCCAAGTCCTCGATTTCATCTAGACTTTTCAGGCGACATTCTTACCCCCTCGAAAAAAATGGACTGAAATCTATAATTGGGACTAGATGAAGGCTAGTGTTTGAAATCTGATGCGGAATCCAAAACACTGTTATAAATTTTGGAGAAGAATGTTGTAATGGTCTCCCGGTCCTCGATTTCAACTGGACTTTTCGAGGGATTTTCGTACAACCCGAAAAAAATGGACTGAAATCCGTATTTTCGGACCAGACGATGGCTAGTGTTTAAAATCGGGCGCGGAGCTCGATAATCAATTATAAATTTTTGAGGTGAATGTTATAAGGGTCTCCTGGTCCTCGATTTCACTGGACTTTTCGGGCTATTTTCGTACCACCAGACCACAATGGACCGAAATCCGTACTTTCGGACAAGACAATGGTTAGTGTTTGAAATCTGACGCGGAACTCGAAACACATTTATAAATTTTGGAGAAGAATGCTATTAGGGGATCCGGGTCCTCGATTTGATATGAAATTTTCTGGGGATTTTCGTACCACCAGACCAAAATAGACAGAAATCCGTATTTTTGTACCAGACGATGGCTAGTGTTTGAAATATGACGCAGAACCCGAAACACAATTAAAATTTATGGAGATGAATGTTATAAGGGCTAGTGTTTTCCGAAGATTTTCGTACCACCCGACAAAAATGGACCGAAATCCGTATTTTCGAACAAGACGATGTTTAGTTTTTGAATTTTGACATAGAAACTGAAACCGAGTTTTAAATTTTGAAGAAGAATGCTATAAGGGTCTCTAGGTCCTCGATTTCATCAGGACCTTTCGGTCGATTTTCATAACAATCAACAAAAATATGCCAAAATCTGTATTTTCGGACCAGGCGATGGCTAGTGTTTGAATATTGACACGGAAACTGAGGACTCAAAGACTCTTGTAGTATTCTTCTCTAAAATTTATAACTATGATTCATGTTTCGCGCTAGATTTCAAACACTAGCCATCGTTTGGTCCGAAAATACATATGTTGGTTCATTTTTGTCGACGGGTATGAAAATCGTCCGAAAAGTCGAAATGAAATCGAGGACCGCGAGACCATTACAACATTCTTCCCCAAAGTTTATAACTTTGTTTCTGGTTATGCGTCAGATTTCAAACACAAGCCATTGGTCGAAAAATACGGGTTTCGGTCTATTTTGGTCTGGTGGTACGAAAATCGCCCGAAAAGTTCAAATCCAATCGAGGACCCGAAGACCTTTATAGCATAGTTCTCCAAAATTTATAACTGTGTTTCGGGTTCCGCGTCAGATTTCAAACACTAGCCATTGTCTTGTCCGAAAATACAGATTTCGATCCATTTTGGTCGTGTGGTACGAAAATCGCCCGAAAAGTCCCGATGAAATCGAGGACCAGGAGACCCTTATAGCATTCTTCTCCAAAATTTATAACTATTTATCGGGCCCCGTGCCCGATTTTAAACACTAGCCATTGTCTTGTTCAAAAATACGGATTTCGGTCCATTTTAGACGGATAGTACGAAAATCGCCCGAAAAGTCCAGTTGAAATCGAGGATCGAGGGATCCTTATAGCATTATTCTTCTAAATTTATAACTGTGTTTCGGGTTCCGCTTCAGATTCAAACACTAACAATTGTCTTGTTCGAAAATACGGATTTCGGTCCATTTTAGTTGGGTTGTACGAAATTCGCCCGAAACGTCCAGATGAAATCTAGGACCCAGAGACCCTTATATCACTTCTCCAAAATTTATAACTGTGTTTCGGGTTCCGCGTTAGATTTCAAACACTAGCCATAGTCTTTTTCAAAAATACGAATTTCGGTCCATTTCGGTTGGATCGTATGAAAATCGACCGAAAAGACCAAATGAAATCGAGGACCGGGAGACCCTTATAACATTCTTCATAAAATATAACTGTGTTTCGAGTTCCGCGCTTGATTTCAAACACTAGGCAAAGTCTGGTTCGAAAATAAAGATTTTAGTCCATTTTTGTCGAGGGGTACGAAAATCGCCCGACAAGTCAAGATGAAATCGATGACCGAGAGACCCTTATAGCATTTTTCTCCAAAACTTATAACTGTGTTTCGGGTTTCGCGCCAGATTTCAAACACGAGCCATCGGTTGGTCCTAATATACAAAATTCAATCCATTTTTGTCGGGTGATACGAAAATCGCCCGAAAAGACCAGGTGAAATTGATGACCAGGAGACGCTTATAGAATTCTTTTCCTAAATTTATAAGTGAGTTTTAGGTTCCACGCCAGATTTCAAACACTTGCCAACGTCTGGTCCGAAAATATAGATTTTGGTCCTTTTTTGTCGAGGGGTAAGAAAATGGCTTGAAAAATCCAGATGAAATCGAGGACCAAGAGACCCTTATAGCATTCTTCTCCTAAATTTATAACTGTGTTCCAAGTTCCGTGTCGGATTTCAAACAGTAGCCATTGTTTTGTTCAAAAATACTAATTTCAGTCCATTTATGTCGGCTGGTACGAAAATCACTTGAAAAATACCAGATGAATAGAGGACCTAGAGACCCTTATATCATTCTTCTTAGATATATATAACAGTGTTTCGGATTCCGTGTCAGATTTCAAACACTAGCCATCTTTTGGTCCGAAAATATAGATTTTGGTCCACTTTTGTCGAGGGGTATGAAAATCACCCAAAAAGTCCAAATAAAATTGATGAACGAGAGATCCTTATAGATTTCTTCTTCTAAATTTATTATTTATTTTGGGTTCCATGCCAAATTTCAAACACTAGCCATCTTCTGATATGAAAATACAGATTTCAATCCATTTTAGTCTAGCGGTATGAAAATCTCCCGAAAGGTCCAGATGAAATCGAGGACCGGGAGACCCTTATAGCATTCTTCGCTAAAATTTATAACTATTTTTCAGGTTCCGCGTCAAATTTCAAACACTAGCCCTCGTCTGCTCGGGAAATATTGATTTCGATCCTTTTTTGTCGGTTGGTACGAAAATCGCCCGAAAAGTCCAGATCAAATCGAGGACCAGGAAACCCTGATAGCATTCTTCAAAATTTATAACCGTGTTTTAGATTCCGTGTCAAATTTCAAACACGAGCCCTCGTCTGTTCAGGAAATATTGATTTCGGTCCATTTTTTTCGGGTGGTATGAAAATCGCCGGAAAAGACCACATGAAATCGAGGACCGAGAAATACAGTCGGGTTCCGCGACAGATATCAAACAATAGCTATTGGCGGGGGCCAAAAAAAACAATTTTTTTCATTTTTTTTTTAGTTTTTTCGAAGGGTACGAAAATTCAAGATGAAATTGAGGAGAAGAAGATTCTTGTAGCATTCTTCTCTTAAATTTATAATTGAGTTTCGGGTTCTGCGTCAGATATCAAACACTAGCCATTATCTGCTCTGAAAATACATATTTCGGCCTATTTTTTTCTGGTGATACGAAAATCGCCCGAAAAGACCAGATGAAATCGAGGACTGGGAGACCGTTATAGCATTCTTCTCCTAAATTTATAATTGAGTTTCAGGTTCCGCCTCTGATTTCAAACCCTAGCAATTGTCTGGTTCGAAAATACGGATTTCACTTCATTTTTGTCGTGTGGTACAAAAATCGCATGAAAAGACCAGATGAAATCGAGGATCGGGAGGCCCTTATAGCTTTCTTCTCCTAAATTTATAACTGAGTTTCGGGTTCCGCGTCAAATTTCAAACACTAGCATTTATCTTGTTCGAAAATACGGATTTCGGTCCATTTTTTCTCGGGTGGAACGAAAATCACTCCAAAAGTCCAGAGGAAATCGAGGACCGGGAGACCCTGATAGCAATCTTCTCCAAAAACTTTGTCCATATTTGTCGAGGGGTACAAAAATCACCCGAAACATCCAGATGAAATCGACGACCGAGAGACCCTTATAGCATTCTTCTTCTAAATTTATAACTGTATTTCTAGTTCCATGTCAAATTTCAAATATTAGCCATTGTTTGGTCAGAAAAAACGGATTTCAATCCATTTTAGTCTAGTGGTATGAAAATCGCCCGAAAAGTCCAGATGAAATCGAGGACCGAGAGACCCTTATAGAACTCTTCACAACGTCAGATTTCAAACACTAGCCATTATCTTGTTCGAAAATACATATTTCTTTCCATTTTTGTCGGGTCGTACGAAAATCGCCCGAAACGTCCAGATGAAATCGAGGACCGGAAAACCCTCATAGCATTCTTCTCCTAAATTTATAACATTATTTTAGGTTCCGCTTCAAATTTCAAACACTAG
>NC_021164.2:12188802-12191194 GCF_000331145.2 Cicer arietinum | reverse complement strand
AATCCCAGTTATAAAGGTTGGAGAAGAATGCTTTAAGGGTCTCTTGGTCCTCGATTTCATCTGGACTTTTCGGGCGGTGTTCGTATCCCTCGACCAAAATCAACTAAAATCTGTATTTTCATACCAGACTTTGGCTAGTGTTTGAAATCTAGTGCGGAACTCGAAACACATTTATAAATTTTGGAGAAGAATGCTATAAGGCTCTCCCAGTCCTAGATTTCTTCTGGATTTTTCGGGAGACTTTCGTACCATCCGACTAAAATGGACCGAAATCAGTATTTTCGAACAAGACAATTGATAGCGTTTGAAATTTGACATGGAACCCGAAATACAGTTATAAATTTAGAAGAAGAATGTTATAAGGGTCTCCGGTCCTCGATTTCATCTAGACTTTTCGTGCGATTTTCGTACTACCCGACTGAAATGGATTGAAATCCGTATTTTGGAACAGTACGATGGCTAGTTTTTGAAATCTAACGCGGAACCCGAAACACATTTATAAATTTAGAATAAGAATCCTATCAGGGTCTCCAAGTCCTTGATTTCATCGGGACTTTTTGGGCGATTTTCATACAACTCGAAAAAAATGGACCGAAATCTATTATTCGGACCAGATGATGAATAGTGTTTGAGATCTGATGCGGAATCTGAAACAATGTTATAAATTTAGGAGAAGAACGTTGTAAGGGTCTCCCGATCCTCGATTTCTTCTGGACCGAAATTTTCGGACCAAACGATGACTAGTGTTTGAAATATGACGCGGAACCCGAAGCACAATTATAAATTTTGGAGAAGAATGCTACTAGGGTTTCTCGCATCGATTTCATCTGGACGTTTCAGGCGATTTTCGTACCGTCGACAAAAAAAAGACCGAAATTCGTATTTTCAAAATTCTTATTTTCAAGAAGAATGTAATAAGGGTCTCCCGGTCCTAGATTTCATTTGGACTTTTCTCGCGATTTTCGTGCCACCCGACTAAACTGGACCGAAACTCTTATTTTTGAACAAAAGGATGGCTAGTGTTTTAAATCTAACGCGGAACCTGAAACACATATAAAAATTTTGATGAAGAATGCTATAAAGGTCTCTCGGTCATAGATTTCATTAGGACTTTTCGAGCGATTTTCGTACCACCCGAATTAAATGGACTGAAATTCGTATTTTCAAACAAAACGACGATTAGTGTTTGAAATTTGGCGTGGAACCCTAAACACAGTTATAAATTTTGGAGAAGAATGCTATAAGGGTCTCCCCGATTTCATTTGGACGTTTCGGGCGACTTTCATACCACCTAACTAAAATGGACCAAAATTCGTATTTTCGGACCAGACGATGGCTAGTGTGTAAAATGAGGCGCGGAGCCTGAAAAATAGTTATAAATTTTGGAGAAGAATGCTATAAGGGTCTCCTCATCCTCGATATCCTCTAGTCTTTTCGGGCGATTTTTGTGCCACACGACTAAAATGATTCGAAATTCGTATTTTCGAACAAAACGATGGTTAGTGTTTGAAATATGTCGCAGAACCTGAAATAAAATTTTTCATTTTTAAGAAGAACGCTATACGGATCTCCTAGTCCTCGATTTCATCTGGACTTTTTCGACGATTTTCGTACCACCCTACTAAAATGAACCAAAATATGTATTTTCGAACAAAACGATGGTTAGTGTTTGAAATATGTCGCAGAACCTGAAATAAAATTTTTCATTTTTAAGAAGAACGCTATACGGATCTCCTAGTCCTCGATTTCATCTGGACTTTTTCGACGATTTTCGTACCACCCTACTAAAATGAACCAAAATATGTATTTTCGAACAAAACGATGGTTAGTGTTTGAAATATGTCGCAGAACCTGAAATAAAATTTTTCATTTTTAAGAAGAACGCTATACGGATCTCCTAGTCCTCGATTTCATCTGGACTTTTTCGACGATTTTCGTACCACCCTACTAAAATGAACCAAAATATGTATTTTCGAACAAAACGATGGTTAGTGTTTTAAATGTGACGCAGAACCCGATACACAAATATAAATTTAGATGAAGAATGTTATGAGGGTCTCACGGTCCTCGATTTCATTTGGACTTTTAGGGCAATTTTCGTACCTATCGACAAAAATGGACGAAAATCGTTATTTTCAGACTAGACGATGGCTAGTGTTTGAAATATGACTCGAAATGAGAAACATTGTTATATATTTAGGAGAAGAATGCTATAAGGGTCACCCGGTCCTCGATTTCATCTGGACTTTTCGGGCAAATTTCGTACACCCCGACAAAAATGAAACCAAATCCGTAATTTCTAACAAGATGATGGCTAGTGTTTAAAATCTGATACGGAACCCGATATACATTTACAAATTTAGGAGAAGAATGCTATAAGAGTCTTCTGGTC
>NC_021164.2:12184440-12188049 GCF_000331145.2 Cicer arietinum | reverse complement strand
CGAAATACAGTTATAAATTTAGAAGAAGAATGCTATAAGGGTCTCTCGATCGTCGATTTCATATGGACTTTTCAAGCGATTTCCGTACCCCTCGACAAAAATGGACCAAAATCTATATTTTCAGACCAGACGATGGCTAGTGCTTGAAATATGACACGGAATCTGAAATATTGTTATATATTTAGGAGAAGAATGGTATCAAGGTCTCCCGATACTCGATTTCGTATGGTATTTTCCGGTGATTATCGTACCGTTCGACTAAAATGGACCAAAATTCGTATTTTTTTACCAAAAAATGACTAGTGTTTGAAATTTGATACGGAAATCGGAACACAGTTTTAAATTTAGGAGAAGAATGATATAAGGGTCTCTCGGTCCTCGATTTCATCTGGACTTTGCATGCGATTTTTTTACCGCTCGACAAAAAATGATCGAAATATATATTTTTGGACCAGACGACGGTAAGTGTTTGAAATCTGGCGCGGAACCTAACAACAAGTAATAAATTTTGGAGAAGAATGTTATCATGGTCTCCCAGTCCTCGGTTTCATCTGGACTTTTCGGGTGATTTTCGGACCACCTAACAAAAAATAGACGGAAATCCGTATTTTCACCCAAGATGATTGCAAGTGTTTGTAATCTGGCGCGAAACCCGAAACACATTTATAAATGTTGGAGAAGTATGCAAATAGGGTCTCTTGGTCATCGATTTCATATGGACGTTTCGGGCGATTTTCGTACCCCTCAACAAAAGTGGATTAAAATATGTATTTTCGGACCAGACTTTGGCCAGTGTTTGAAATCTAGCGCGGAACTCGAAACACAATTATAAATTTTGGAGAAGAATGCTATAAGGGTCTCCCAGTCCTACATTTCATCTAGACTTTTCGGATGACTTTCGTACCACTCGACTAAAATGGACTGAAATTCGTATTTTCGAACAAGACGATGAATAGTGTTTGAATTTTGACATGGAACCCGAAATACAATTATAATTTTAGAAGAAGAATGCAATAAGGGTTTCTCGGTCCTCGATTTCGTCTAGACCTTCCGTGCAATTTTCGTACTACCCGACTAAAATGGACAGAAATCCGTATTTTTGAACAATACGATGGCTAGTTTTTGAAATCTGACGCGGAACCTAAAACACAGTTATAAATTTAGAAAAAGAATCATATCAGGGTCTCCAAGTCCTCGTTTTCATCTGGACTTTTTGGGTGATTTTCTTACCCCTAGAAAAAAAAGAACCGAAATTTATTATTCAGACCAGATGATGGCTAGTGTTTGAAATCTGATATGGAATCCGAAATACTGTTATATATTTACGAGAAGAATGTTTTAAGGGTCTCCCGATCCTCGATTTCATTTGGACTTTTCAGGGGATTTTCGTTCCACCCGATAAAAATGGACCGGAATCCGTATTTTCGGACCAAATGATGGCTAGTGTTTGAAATATGACGCAGAACCTGAAACAGGGTTATAAATTATGGAGAAGAATGATATAAGGGTCTCCAGGTCCTAGATTTCATATGGACTTTTCAGGCGATTTTCGTACCACCCGACTAAAATGGACCAAAATTCATATTTTCGAACAAAACGATGATTAGTGTTTGAAATCTGTCGCGGAACCTGAAACACAATAATAATTCTGGAGAAGAATGCTATAAAGGTCTTTCGGTTCTCTATTTGATTTGGACTTTTTGGACGATTTTCGAACAAAACGATGGCTAGTGTTTGAAATCTGACCCGGTCCTAGATTTCATAAGGACTTTTCAGGCGATTTTCGTACCACCCGACTAAAATGGACCGAAATTCGTATTTTCGAACAAAACGATGGTTAGTGTTTGAAATTTGTCGCGGAACCTGAAACACAATTATAAATTTTGGAGAAGAATGCTATAAAGGTCTTCTGGTCCTCTATTTGATCTGGACTTTTTGATCTGGACTTTTTGGACGATTTTTGGACGATGGTTAGTGTTTGAAATCTGACACGGAACCCAGAACACAATTATAAGTTTTGGGGAAGAATACTATAAGGGTCTCACGGTCCTCGATTGCAACTTGACTTTTCAGACGATTTTCATACCACGCAACAAAAATGGACCGAAATCCGTATTTTCGAACAAGACGATAGCTAGTGTTTGAATTCTGACGTAGAAACCGAAACACAGTTTTAAATTTTGGAGAAGAATGCTATAAGGGTCTCCCAGTCCTCGATTTCATCTAGACTTTTTGGTTGATTTTCGTACCCATCGACAAAAATATGCCCATATCTGTATTTTCGGACCAGACAATGGCTAGGGTTTGGATTTTGACGCGGAACCCGAACCACAAGTCTACATTTTGGAGAAGAATGATATAAGGGTCTCCCAGTCCTCGATTTCATCTAGACTTTTTGGTTGATTTTCGTACCCATCGACAAAAATATGCCCATATCTGTATTTTCGGACCAGACAATGGCTAGGGTTTGGATTTTGACGCGGAACCCGAACCACAAGTCTACATTTTGGAGAAGAATGATATAAGGGTCTCCTAGTCCTCGATTTCACCTGGACTTTTCCGTTGATTTTCGTACCACTAGACTAAAATGGACCGAAATTCGTATTTCGAAGAAAACGATGGTTAGTGTTTGAAATCTTGCTCGAACCCGAAACACAGTTATAAATTTTGGAGAAAAATGCTATAAGGGTCTCCCAGTCCTTGATTTCATCTAGACTTTTCGAGCGATTTTTGTATCACCCGACAAAAATGGACCAAAATCCGTATTTTCTTACAAGACGATGGCAAGTGTTTGAAATCTGATGCGGAACCTAAAACACAATGGACCAACATCTGTATTTTCGGACTAGACGATGGCTAGTGTATGTAATCTACACGGAACCCGAAACAAAGTTATAAATTCTGGAGATGAATGCTATAATTATCTCACGGTCCTTGATTTCATTTGGACATTCGGGTGATTTTCGTACCCCTCGACAAAAATGGACCAACATCTTATTTTGGACCAGACGGTGACTAGTGCTTGAAATCTGGCGCATAACCTAAAATATAGTTACAAATTTTAAAGAAGAATGCTATAAAAGTCTCTCAGTCCTCGATTTCATCGAAACTTTTCAGGCGATTTTCAGACCACCCGACAAAAATGGACCGAAATCTGGTGGAACGAAATTCGTATATTTAGACCAAACAAAAATGGAACCAAATTCATATATTTAGACCAAATGATGACTAATGTTCAAAATATGACCCGAAACATGTAACACCCCAAATTTAATAATAAATCATTTCATTTATCTAATGCGATTTTATAGAATTAATTTGGTATTGCATGTGTTTACAATATGTGTTGACAAATAATTATGATTGATTTTCTTACATGTGTATTTGCTATAGTGTGATAATTTCTCATGTGTTTGACTTAATAATTTATTTTTGACAACTCTGTTTTATTATACGTTATTATTATCTTCGTTTTGTAGTTGTACTAAATAACAAAAATAATAATAGCATATAACAAAATTGAGTTGTAAAATTAACATGTAATTATTACTTTATTTGACAACTCTATTTTATTATATGTTATTATTATCTTCTTTATGTAGTAAAACT
>NC_021164.2:12181892-12183358 GCF_000331145.2 Cicer arietinum | reverse complement strand
GTACAAAAATTGCCCGAAAAGACCAGATGAAACCGAGGACCGGGACACCCTGATAGCATTCTTCTCCAAAATATATTACTGGTTTTTAGGTTCCACGCCAGATTTTAAACACTTTTCATCGTCTAGTCCGAAAATATAGATTACGGTCCTTTTTTGTCAAGGGATAAGAAAATCGCTTGAAAAGTCCAGATCAAATCGAGGACCGAGAGATCCTTATAGTATTCTTCTCCTAAATTTATAACTTTGTTTTGAGGTCCGCACTAGATTTCAAACACTAGCCATCGTCTTGTCCAAAAATATAGATTTTGGTCCATTTTTGTCGAGGGGTACGAAAATCGCCCGAAAAGTCCAAATGAAATTGACGACCGAGAGACCCTTATAGGATTCTTATTCTAAATTTATAACTGTATTTCGGGTTCCATGTCAGATTTCAAATACTAGCCATCGTCTGGTCTGAAAATACAAATTTCAATCCATTTTAATCTAGTGGTATGAAAATCGCCCGAAAAGTCCAGATGAAACACTAGCCCTCCTCTGGTCCGGAACTACTGATTTCGGTCCATTTTTGTCGGGTAGTATGAAAATTGCCCGAAAAGTCCAAATCAAAACACTAGCCATAGTATTTTTCGAAAATACGGATTTTGGTCCATTTTAGTTGGATCGTATGAAAATCACCCAAAAAGTCCAGATGAAATCGAAGACCGGGAGACCCTTATAACATTCTTCTCCAAAATTTATAATTGTGACTCGAGTTCCACGCTAGATTTCAAAAACAATCCCAAAACTGGTCCGAAAATACAAATTTTACTTCATTTTGGTCGAGGGGATTGAAAATCGCCCGATAAGTCTAGATGAAATTGAGGACCGAGAGACCCTTATAGCATTCTTCTCCAAATTTTTATACGGTTTTGGTCCATTTTTTGTCGAATGGTACGAAAATCACCCGAAAAGTCCAGAAGAAACTGAGGACCAAGAGACCATGATAGCATACTTCTCCTAAATTTATAATTGTGTTCCTAGTTCTTTGTCGGATTTCAAACACTAGCCATTGTTTTGTTCAAAAATACGAATTTCGGTCTATTTCAGCCAGGTGGTACGAAAATCACCCGAAAATACCAGATGAAATCGAGGACCGAGAGACCCTTTTAGCATTCTTCTCCTAAATATACAACAGTGTTTGTGATCCCGATTCAGATTTCAATCACTAGCCATCGTCTAGTCCGAAAATGCGGATTACAATTCATTTTAGTCTAGTGGTATGAAAATCGCCTTAAAAGTCCAGATGAAATCGAGGATCGAGAGACCCTTTATAGCATTCTTCACCAAAATTTATAACCATGTTTCAGGTTCCGCGTCAAATTTCAAACACTATCCCTCGTATGTTTCGGAAATACTGATTTCGGTCCATTTTTATCGGGTGGTATGAAAATCTCTCGAAAAGTCCAGATGATATCAAGGACCGGGAA
>NC_021164.2:12174177-12174805 GCF_000331145.2 Cicer arietinum | reverse complement strand
TATTTTATTATATGTTATTATTATCTTCGTATTGTAGTTGTAATAAATAATGAAAATAATAACAACATATAACAAAATTGAGTTGTAAAATAAATATGTAATTATTAATTTATGTGACAACTCT
Source organism: Cicer arietinum (assembly GCF_000331145.2). NCBI lineage: Eukaryota > Viridiplantae > Streptophyta > Magnoliopsida > Fabales > Fabaceae > Cicer > Cicer arietinum. The sequence continues at coordinate 12,174,681 of NC_021164.2, read as the reverse complement.
ATTTTATTATATGTTATTATTATCTTTGTTATGCAGTAAAACTATAAAACAATGATAATAATAACATAAAAAATTCGAGTTATCAAATAAAATAGTAATTACATATTTATTTGAAAACTCTATTTTATTAAATGATATTACTATCTTCGTTATGCAGTCAAACCTTAAAATGAAGTGAATAATATTATATAATAAATTAGAATTATCAAATACAATAATAATTACAACTCTGTAATATTATACGTTATTATTATCTTCGTTTTGAGTTGCAAAATTAATATGTAATTATTACTTTATTTGACAACTCTATTTTATTATATGTTATTATTATCTTCATTATGTAGTAAAACTATATAACGAATATAATAATAACATTTAATAAAATAGAGTTGTCAAATAATGTAATAATTACAAAGCATTCTTCTCTTAAATTTATGATTGTGTTTCGGGTCATATTTTGAACATTAGCCATCATTTGATCTAAAAATACGAATTTCGTTCCAT
>NC_021164.2:12172308-12173930 GCF_000331145.2 Cicer arietinum | reverse complement strand
AGCATTCTTCTCCAAAATTTATAAATGTGTTTCAGGTTCTGCGTCAGATCTCAAACACTAACCATCTTCTGGTCTGAAAATACTGATATTGGTCCTTTTTTATAATTTTCTTTCGGGTTCCGCGTCAGATTTCAAACACAAGTAATCGTCTTGTTCGAAAATATGGATTTCTGTCCATTTTAGTTGGGTGGTACGAAAATCGCTCGAAAAGTCCCCATGAAATCGAAGACCGAGAGACCCTTATAGCATTCTTCTAAAATTTATAACTATGTTTCAGGTTCCGCGCCAGATTTCAAAAACTAGCCATCGTCTGGTTCGAAAAGACCGCGAGACCATTACAGCATTCTTCTGCAAAATTTGTAACTTTGTTTCGGGTTCCGCGCCAGATTTCAAACACTATCCATTGCTTTTTCGAAAATACAAATTTCGGTCCATTTTTGTCATGTGTACGAGAGACCCTTATAGCATTCTTCTCCAAAATTTATAACTGTGTTTCGGGTTCCGTGTCATATTCCAAACACAAACCATCGTTTTGTTCAAAAATACAGATTTTGGAAAAGTCTAGATGAAATCGAGGACCAGGAGACCTTTATAACATTCTTCTACAAAATTTATATCTGTTTTTCGGGCTCGACCCCAGATTTTAAACACCAGCCATCGTCTGTTCCAAAAATACGATTTTTAGTCTATTTTTGACGGGTAGTACAAAAATCGCTCGAAAAGACAAGAAGAAATCGAGGACCAGGATACCTTTCTAGCATTCTCCCCTAAAATTTATAATTGTGTTTCGGGTTCCGCATCAGATTTCCAACACTAGCCATCGTCTTGTAAGAAAATACGAATTTTGGTCCATTTTTGTCGGGTGATAAACAAATCGCCCGAAAAGTCTAGATGAAATCGAGGACCGGGAGACCCTTATAGCATTCTTCTTCTAAATTTGTAACTGTGTTTTGGGTTATGTGCAAGATTTCAAACACTAACCATCGTTTTGTTCGAAAATACAAATTTTAGTCCATTTTAGTCGGGTGGTACGAAAATCGACCGAAATATCCACGTGAAATCGAGGACTGGGAGACCCTTATATCATTCTTCTCCAAAATTTATAACTGTGGATCGGGTTGCGCGTCAAAATTCAAACACTAGCCATCGTCTGGTCCGAAAATACAGATTTTGGCATATTTTTGTCGATGGGTACGAAAATTGACATAAAAGACCACATGAAATCAAGGACCGTGAGACCCTTATAGCATTCTTCTCCAAAATTTATAACTGTGTTTCGGGTTCCGTGTCATATTCCAAACACAAACCATCGTTTTGTTCAAAAATACAGATTTTGGAAAAGTCTAGATGAAATCGAGGACCAGGAGACCTTTATAACATTCTTCTACAAAATTTATATCTGTTTTTCGGGCTCGACCCCAGATTTTAAACACCAGCCATCGTCTGTTCCAAAAATACGATTTTTAGTCTATTTTTGACGGGTAGTACAAAAATCGCTCGAAAAGACAAGAAGAAATCGAGGACCAGGATACCTTTCTAGCATTCTCCCCTAAAATTTATAATTGTGTTTCGGGTTCCGCATCAGATTTCCAACACTAGCCATCGTCTTGTAAGAAAATACG
>NC_021164.2:12167492-12168984 GCF_000331145.2 Cicer arietinum | reverse complement strand
GATTGAGCTCTGCACCGATCTTAGTATTACCTGACCTGAGTGAACCCTTCGTAGTATATTGTGATGCGTATGGTTCAGGATTAGGTGGAGTACTTTTGCAAGATGGGAAGGAGGTAGCATATGCTTCTAGGCAACTGAAGATTCATGAGAGGAACTACCCTACCCATGACCTAGAACTAGCAACAGTTGTCTTTGTACTTAGGATGTGGAGACATTATTTATATGGATCTAGATTTGAGGTTTTTAGTGACCATAAGAGCCTTAAGTATCTTTTTTACCATAAGGAGTTGAACATGAGACAACGTAGGTGGATGGAATTTCTTAAAGATTTTGATTTTGAGCTTAAATATCACCCTGGAAAGGCCAATGTAGTGGCTGATGCGCTGAGTAGGAAGACCTTGAGTGTGTCCGCCTTAATGGTTAAGCATAGTGAGTTGTTGGAACAGTTTAGAGACCTTAGTTTAGTTTGTGAAGTGACACCAGAAAGTATTAAATTGGGAATGTTGAAGGTAAATAGTGGACTATTGGAAGAGATTCAAAAGAATCAGAAATTGGATTTCTACCTTTTAGATAAGTTGCAGTCGATTGACCAAGGGAGAGAACCTGATTTTTAAAATAGGTGTGGATGGAATTTTGAGATTTAAGGAAAGAATTTGTGCTCCCGATGTAGAGGAGTTAAGAAAGATGATCTTAGAGGAATGACATAGGAGTTGTCTAAGTATTCACCCTAGAGCCACAAAGATGTATAATGACCTCAAGAAGATATTTTGGTGGCCTAAAATGAAAAAAGATGTTGTTGAGTTTGTTTATGCTTGTTTGATCTGTCAACAGTCTAAGGTAAAACACCAAAAACCTTTAGGTTTGATGCAACCTTTGAGTATTCCTAAGTGGGATAGCATCTCTATGGACTTTGTTGTAGGCTTACCTCGAACTCCAAAAAGGTACTCAGGTTTGATGCATCCTTTTAGTATTCCTAAGTGGGATAGCATCTCTATGGACTTTGTTGTAAGCTTACCTCGAACTCCAAAAAGGTACCATAGTATTTGGGTTGTTGTGGATAAATGAACTAAATCTGCTCACTTTATTCCAATAAACATAACTTATTCTATGGAAAGGTTAGCTGAAATATACATAAAGGAAATTGTGAAGTTGCATGGAATCCCATCAAGTGTAGTCTCAGACAGAGACCCTAGGTTTACCTCTAAGTTTTGGCAAGGCTTACATAGCGCTTTAGGTACGAACCTTAGGATGAGTTCAGCCTACCACCCACAAACAGATGGTCAGACTGAGCGAACCAATCAATCCCTAGAAGACTTGTTGAGAGCTTGTGTGTTGGAACAAAATGGAAGTTGGGATAGCTTTTTGCCACTTATAGAGTTTACCTATAACAATAGTTTCCACTCTAACATTGAAATGACCCCTTTTGAGGCGTTGTATGGAAGAAGGTGTAGGACCTCTCTGTGTTGGTTTGAGACGAGTGATAACCTTGTGT
>NC_021164.2:12163557-12165261 GCF_000331145.2 Cicer arietinum | reverse complement strand
ATAATAATTAATTAATAAAATGTGAATGGTAATAGTGAGGACTAAAATATAATTTAGCAACCTATAGAATTGCCGTGAATTTATTTATATCAAGATTGCATGCCGTCTGATTTTATGAATACTATGTTGATTGTTACTGTGTGAATGAGATGTACTGGAGTGTTCTTGCTACTTGAATGAAATTGTGATATTACTTGAATGTGCAAGTTGTTTGATCTTTTATTTTGTTATTGATAAGACTGGATGATGCATTGTGAGTAGTGCAAACCAAAATATTGGATTATATTGTGATATACTAATATACATATATAATGATGAATGTGGTGAAGTCAAACTGAAATTTATTGGGTTGTGATTTTGGAGTTAGACCTATTTTGTCATCATATAGGGAGAGTTTGACAAACCTAGTGATTCAGGGAAGTACAACTGAATGAGCATGATCGTGGAGGGCTACAGTCGAACTGTAAGGTAAGACTGAAAGACCTCGGGGTACCTCTAGTGGGGAATTCCTAAGTGGATTAGTGGGTTATTCCCTAAGGTCGGGAGCTACCGTGCAACACAAGAGTACCCCGACCGTCGCGTATATGTGTCTCGGGTTGAGTTGAGGGGATCTATGAGGACTTGGCCATTCATGAATTGTCCGTCCGCTCTTGTAGTGGCATAATATTAGGCCTCCTAGCCAAGTACTTCAGAGTAGAATGGTACCAAATGATGAAGTATAGAGTATAGGACATGCATAGCATTTCATCCTTGTGATTGTCTTATTGTGAATGAATTTGTTGAATCGTTGATATTATACACTTGACTGCTTTTGAGGTTGTCATAATTTGATTGCTTGTGTGTTCTCCTCGTGTATTTTATACTATTACATAATTTCGATACTCACCCCTCGTTGTTTGTGTTTGGCGTTTGCGACGGACGCAGACGAGTTGTAAGTTGAAGGTAATGACTAGTACCATCAGGGAGGTGGAAGCCATCATTTCTTGGAGACTCTTATTATATGCATTGTATTGATGTTATTTTGAGCATTTTTATTTTGGGTATTCCCGCTCTTATTTGAAAAAATTAAATTTGTTTTATTTGGGGATTAGGGTGTCACAGTACAAAAATTGCCCGAAAAGTCCACATGAAATCGAGGACCAGGAGACCCTTATAGCATTCTTCTCCAAAATTAATAATTGTGTTTCAGGTTCCACATCAGATTTTAAACACTAGTTATCATCTAGTCCAAACATAAGGATTTCATTCCATTTTTGTTGGGTGGTACGAAAATCGCCAGAAAAGTAAAGATGATATCGAGGACTGGGAGAACCATATAGCATTCTTCCCCTAACTTTATAATTGTGTTTCAGGTTCCACGTCAGATTTCAAACACTAGCCATCGATTTGTCTGAAAATACCAATTTCAGTCCATTTTTGTCATGTGGTACGAAAATCGCTTGAAAACTCCAGATGAAATCGAAGATCTGGAGACCCTTATAGCATTATTCTCCTAAATTTATAATTGTGTTTCAGGTTATGCGTCAAATCTCAAACACTAGCCATTTTCTAGTTCGAAAATACATATTTCGGTCCCTTTTTGTTGGGTGGTACGAAAATTGATCGAAAAGCCCAGATAAAATCAAGGATCGAGAGACCATTATAGCATTCTTCTACTAAATTGATAAATGTGTTTTGGGTTCTGCGTTAGATTTCAAACACTAC
>NC_021164.2:12162709-12163257 GCF_000331145.2 Cicer arietinum | reverse complement strand
CGAAAAGTCCAAATAAAATCGAGGACCGGGAGACCCTTATTGCATTCTTCTACTAATTTTATAACACTGTCTCGGGTTCCACATCACATTTTAAACACTAACCATCGTGTGGTCCAAAAATACGGATTTCAGTCCATGTTTGTCGGATAATACAAAAATCTCCCAAAAAGTTCAGATTATATCGAGGACTAGGAGACCTTTATAGAAATATTTTCCTAATTTTAAAATTGTGTTTCAGGTTCCGCGTTAGATTACAAACACTAGCTATTATTTGCTCCGAAAATACGGATTTCGGTTAATTTTTGTCGTGTGGTACCAAAATCGCCTAAAAAGTCCATATGAAATCGAAGACCTGGAGACCCTTATATTATTTTTTCTCTTAAATTTATAACTTATTTTCGAGTTTCGCGTCAAATTTCAAACACTAGCCAGCGTTTGGTAAAAAAATAAGGATTTCAGTCCATTTATGTCTTGTGTTACGAAAATCAGCCAAAAAGTCTAGATGAAATCGCAAGTTGGAGACCCTTATAGCATTCTTCTCCTAAATT
>NC_021164.2:12155803-12162209 GCF_000331145.2 Cicer arietinum | reverse complement strand
ATGTGACGCAGAACCCGATACACAAATATAAATTTAGATGAAGAATGTTATGAGGGTCTCACGATCCTCGATTTCATTTGGACTTTTAGGGCAATTTTTGTACCCCTCGACAAAAATGGACGAAAATCGTTATTTTCAGACTAGACGATGGCTAGTGTTTGAAATCTGACTCGAAATGAGAAACATTGTTATATATTTAGGAGAAGAATGCTATAAGGGTCACCCGGTCCTCGATTTCATCTGGACTTTTCGGGCAAATTTCGTACACCCCGACAAAAATGAAACCAAATCCGTAATTTCTAACAAGACGATGGCTAGTGTTTAAAATCTGATACGGAACCCGATATACATTTACAAATTTAGGAGAAGAATGCTATAAGAGTCTTCTGGTCTTGGATTTCATCTGCATTTTTCGGGCAATTTTTAGTACCACTTAACAAAAATGGACCGAATTATGTATTTTCGAACCAGAAGAGGGCTAGTCTCTAAAATTTGACGCATAACTTGAAACTCAGTTATAAATTTACGAGAAGAATACTACAAGAATCTTCTCCTCGATTTCATCTAGACATTTCGAGCAATTTTCGCACCCCTTGACAAAAATGGACCAAAATCGGCATTTTCAGACTAGACGATAGCTAGTGTTTGAAATCTGCCGCGGAACCCGGAACACAGTTATAAATTTTGGTTAAGAATGCTATAAGGGTTTCCCGGTCCTCGATTTCATCTGGACTTTTCGGGCGATTTTCATACCACCCGAAAAAAATGGACCGAAACCAGTATTTGCAGACCAAACGAGGGCTAGTGTTTGAAATTTGACGCGGAACCTGAAACATAGTTATTCATTTTTTAGAAGAATGCTATAAGGGTCTCCTGGTCCTCGATTTCGTCTAGAATTTTCTGTCGATTTTCATACCACTTGACTAAAATGGATCGAAATCTGTATTTTTTAACCAGACGATGGCTAGTGTTTGAAATTTGACATGGAACCCGAAATACAGTTATAAATTTAGAAGAAGAATGCTATAAGGGTGTCTCGATCGTCGATTTCATATGGACTTTTCAAGCGATTTCCGTACCACTCGACAAAAATGGACCAATATCTATATTTTCAGACCAGACGATGGCTAGTGTTTGAAATATGACACGGAATCTGAAATATTGTTATATATTTAGGAGAAGAATGCTATCAAGGTCTCCCAATACTCGATTTCGTATGGTATTTTCTGGTGATTATCGTACCGTTCGACTAAAATGGACCAAAATGAAACACATTTATAAATGTTGGAGAAGAATGCAAATAGGGTCTCTTGGTCATCGATTTCATATGGACGTTTCAGGCGATTTTCGTACCCCTCGACAAAAGTGGATTAAAATATGTATTTTCGGACCAGACTTTGGCCAGTGTTTGAAATCTAGCGCGGAACTCGAAACACAATTATAAAATTTTGGAGAAGAATGCTATAAGGGTCTCCCAGTCCTACATTTCATCTAGACTTTTCGGATGACTTTCGTACCACTCGACTAAAATGGACTGAAATTCGTATTTTCGAACAAGACGATGAATAGTGTTTGAATTTTGACATGGAACCCGAAATACAATTATAAATTTAGAAGAAGAATGCAATAAGGGTTTCTCGGTCCTCGATTTCATCTAGACCTTCCGTTCAATTTTCGTACTACCCGACTAAAATGGACAGAAATCCGTATTTTTGAACAATACGATGGCTAGTTTTTAAAATCTGACGCGGAACCTAAAACACAGTTATAAATTTAGAAAAAGAATCATATCAGGGTCTCCAAGTCCTCGATTTCATCTGGACTTTTTGGGCGATTTTCTTACCCCTAGAAAAAAAAGAACCGAAATTTATTATTCAGACCAGATGATGGCTAGTGTTTGAAATCTGATATGGGATCCAAAACACTGTTATATATTTACGAGAAGAATGTTTTAAGGGTCTCCCGATCCTCGATTTCATTTGGACTTTTCAGGGGATTTTCGTTCCACCCGATAAAAATGGACCGGAATCCGTATTTTCGGACCAAATGATGGCTAGTGTTTGAAATATGACGCAGAACCTGAAACAGGGTTATAAATTATGGAGAAGAATGATATAAGGGTCTCCAGGTCCTAGATTTCATATGGACTTTTCAGGCGATTTTCGTACCACCCGACTAAAATGGATCAAAATTCATATTTTCGAACAAAACGATGATTAGTGTTTGAAATCTGTCGCAGAACCTGAAACACAATAATAATTCTGGAGAAGAATGCTATAAAGGTCTTTCGGTTCTCTATTTGATTTGGACTTTTTGGACGATTTTCGTACCACCATACTAAAATGAACCAAAATCTGTATTTTCGAACAAAACGATGGCTAGTGTTTGAAATCTGACACAGAACCCGGAACACAATTATAAATTTTGGAGAAGAATACTATAAGACTCTCTCGGTCCTCGATTTCATCTGGACTATCGGGCAATTTTCGTAACCCTCGACAAAAATAACTGAAATCTGTATTTTCAAACCAGACGAGGGCTAGTATTGGAAATCTAACGCGGAACCCGAAACACAGTTATAAATTTTGGAGAAGAATGCTATAAGGGTCTCTCGGTCCTCGATTGCAACTGGACTTTTTGGACGATTTTCATACCACCCGACTAAAATGGACCGAAATCTGAAGCAAAAACCGAAACACATTTTTAAATATTGGAGAAGAATGCAATAAGGGTCTCCCAGTCCTCGATTTCATCTAGACTTTTTGGTTGATTTTCGTACCCATCGACAAAAATATGCCCATATCTGTATTTTCGGACCAGACAATGGCTAGGGTTTGGATTTTGACGCGGAACCCGAACCACAAGTCTACATTTTGGAGAAGAATGATATAAGGGTCTCCCAGTCCTCGATTTCACCTGGACTTTTCCGTTGATTTTCGTACCACTAGACTAAAATGGACCGAAATTCGTATTTCGAACAAAACGATGGTTAGTGTTTGAAATCTTGCTCGAACCCGAAACACAGTTATAAATTTTGGAGAAAAATGCTATAAGGGTCTCCCAGTCCTTGATTTCATCTAGACTTTTCGAGCGATTTTTGTATCACCCGACAAAAATGGACCAAAATCCGTATTTTCTTACAAGACGATGGCAAGTGTTTGAAATCTGATGCGGAACCTAAAACACAATGGACCAACATCTGTATTTTCGGACTAGACGATGGCTAGTGTATGTAATCTACACGGAACCCGAAACAAAGTTATAAATTCTGGAGATGAATGCTATAATTATCTCACGGTCCTTGATTTCATTTGGACATTCGGGTGATTTTCGTACCCCTCGACAAAAATGGACCAACATCTGTATTTTAGGACCAGACGGTGACTAGTGCTTGAAATCTGGCGCAGAACCTAAAATATAGTTACAAATTTTAAAGAAGAATGCTATAAAAGTCTCTCAGTCCTCGATTTCATCGAAATTTTTCAGGCGATTTTCAGACCACCCGACAAAAATGGACCAAAATCTGGTGGAACGAAATTCGTATATTTAGACCAAACAAAAATGGAACCAAATTCATATATTTAGACCAAATGATGACTAATGTTCAAAATATGACCCGAAACATGTAACACCCCAAATTTAATAATAAATCATTTCATTTATCTAATGCGATTTTATAGAATTAATTTGGTATTGCATGTGTTTACAATATGTGTTGACAAATAATTATGATTGATTTTCTTACATGTGTATTTGCTATAGTGTGATAATTTCTCATGTGTTTGACTTAATAATTTATTTAAATTATTGATAGGAATATTAAGTATATTTATATCTTTTTATTAATTTTAGATTGTTATTATTTTTAAGTGAAATATGTCATCCTTATTACTAACTAGATATTTAATAATTAAACTTATTTATTTTTTTATCTTAATAAAAGTAAAGTTAATAAAAATGTTTTGAATAATAATAATAATAATAATAAGAGAATAGGAATACAAAAAAAAAAAAGAGACCGAAACACAATTTTCCTCTTCTTTCACCTTCTTCGTATACGCCACCGCCAAAACCATTCCCTCTCGTTTCTTCCCTCGTCGACTGCGATCATTATAGTGGATGTCTTACAAAACTGAGACCACATTCGTGATCGTTGTGATCTCTTCTTCCATTCTCAACTTGAATCGCAAATTGAAACGTCTTATTCCTCTTTGTCAAAAATCACACCTCCACCATTTGACCAAGATTTTGGCCATCATGATTATCACCAAGTAAAACCGAGACCATATATGGACTCCACGAAACACCCTCTTTCATTACCTATGCTCGAAATCGCCAACCGTTACATTTAAAAAAATGGGTTTCCACCATTGTCGTTGATGTTTTCGTGAATTCCAGACATCACGTTCATCGTCTTGAAAAACTGATGTCGTTTTTGGATTCCTCTCGTCGAAATCTTCAAGAAGCACTACTCGTTTGTCTTTTTCGGGGAAGTTGATATCGGACCTTGTCGGTGCTCCAACACGTCGGTGAGGCCTTTTCTAATAACTTGTTTCACTTCGTTTCGAATATGTTTCTTCTCTTAATATTTTTATTAATTACGTAACATTGATTCTTATAGTTCGCGTAAATTATCAGCCATGTTTCATTGTCTCTGCAAATTCGTCGATGCGTTGGGACTCGTTTGTTGCATGTTGTCGACATCTCATGGTTGCTGAAAATCATTATGGTCCTTATATCTTATGAAAGCGTCAAATTGAGGTATGGGGTGAGAGTGAGTTCGAATGCATGAGTATAAATTAAGTGAGATGAACGGGAATACCGTATTTCCCACAATTCATTCGGGGCTCGCTACGTATGGCAGAAGCCCTTTGAGTAATAATTGACTAATGAGCAAACTTGAATTTTGTGAGGTTAAAATATGAATTAGAAACTTTTATAGGATGTTGTTTGATTTGATTTTTGAAGATCGTGTGATAGTTGAATTATTGTAGAATTGTGTATTTGATTCATTCTGTGTTTTGTTTATATCTATCCTTGATACTGATATATGATATAAAATGTGATGAATTGTAATTATTTGCCTTGCAATTGATGTGGTGTGTGTGAATGGTCTAGTATTATTATTATTATATGTGAGTGTAGACCCTTTATTGTTAGAGATGACGTATCATGATGATAAATTCTGAATGTAATGTATGACTATGGAAATCTGCAATGACGATGTGTGCTCCCTGACTTGTGATATTACCACCCTGATGAATATCATGAAATGCGTATTGTGTTTAATTGAATAGTGACGAATTCGACCCGTGCCAATGATGGTTCTCTTAATGGAGAAAGTAACCTAGGACAACGAGGGGAGAAAGTAGTTGTTGATAACTTTTGAAGTGGAGATTATTTGGTCATCATATAGATAGGGCGTGACAAGCCTAGTGATTATGGGGAAGTACAACTGAATGAGCCTGATCGTGGCGGTCTACTGTTGAGCCTTAAGGCTATTATATATTACTATTATCTTCGTTTTGTATATAATTTACAACTCGATTTTGTTATATGTTATTATTATTTTCGTTATTTAGTACAATTACAAAACGAAAATAATAAAAACATATAAGAAAATTGAGTTGTCAAATATGTTATTACTTTATTTGACAACTCTATTTGTTATATGTTATTATTTACTTCGTTATAACTTATTTGTTTAACAAATCTTTTTCATTATATGTTATTATTATGTTAATTATGTCAAAAAAACAAATAATTACATATTTATTTGACAACTCTATTTTATTGTATGTTTCTATTTTCTTTGTTATAAAGTACAACTACATGACGAAGATAATAGTATCATATAATAAAATAGAGTTGTCAAATAAAGTAATAATTACATATTTGTATGACAACTCTATTTTATTATATGTTATTAGTATATTCGTTTTGTAGTTATACTAAATAACGAAAATAATAATAACATATAACAAAATTGAGTTGTAAAAGAACTATGTAATTATTACTTCATTTGAGAACTCTATTTTATTATATGTTATTAGTATATTCGTTTTGTAGTTATACTAAATAACGAAAATAATAATAACATATAACAAAATTGAGTTGTAAAAGAACTATGTAATTATTACTTAACACAAAACGAAGTAATAAATTAGAGTTGTCAAATAAAGTAAAAATTATATATTTATTTGACAACTCAATTTTATTAAATGATATTACTATCTTCATTATGTAGTCAAACTTTAAAATGAAGATAATAATAATATATAATAAAATAGAATTATCAAATAAATTAATAATTTCATATTTATTTGACAACTCTGTTTTATTATACGTTATTACTATCTTCGTTTTGTAGTTGTACTAAATAACGAAAATAATACTAACATATAAC
>NC_021164.2:12148972-12155186 GCF_000331145.2 Cicer arietinum | reverse complement strand
ATGAAATTTAGGACCGGGAGACCATTATAGCATTCTTCCTCATAATTTGTAACTTTGTTTCGGGTTCCGCTCCAGATTTCAAACACTAGCCATCGTCTAGTCCGAAAATACAGATGTTGGTCCATTATCATTGATGGGTACGAAAGTTGCCCGAAAAGTTCAAATGAAATCGAGGACCGGGAGACCATTATAGAACTCTTGTTCTAAATTTATAAATGTGTTTCGTGTTCCGCGTTAGATTTGAAACACTAGCCATCGTCTTGTTCGAAAATACGGATTTCGATCAATTTTAGTCGGGTAGTACGAAAATTGCCCAAAAAGTCCAGATGAAAATGAGGACCAGGAGACCATTATAGCATTATTCTCTAAAATTTATAATTGTGTTCCGGGTTCCGCACCATATTTCAAACACTAGCCATCGTCTGGTCAAAAAATACGATTTTCGGTCTATTTTTGTCCGGTGACTAGAAAAGTCTTATTATAGCATTGTACTTTTGAATTTATAATTGTGTTTCGGGTTCCGCGTCTAATTTCAAAAATTGGCCATCGTCTAGTTCAAAAATACAGAATTTGGTCCATTATCATCGATGGGTACGAAAATCGCCTGAAAAGTCCAGATGAAATTGGGGACCAAATGGCCCTTATAGAAATCTTCTTCTAAATTTATAATTGTATTTCTGGTTCCCTGTCAGATTTCAAACACTAGCCATCGTCTTGTTCGAAAATACGGATTTCGATCCATGTAATCGGGTGGTACGAAAATCGCTCGAAAAATCCATATGAAATCGAGGATTGGGAGACCATTATAGCATTCTTCTTCAAAATTTATAACTGTGTTAGGCATTCCGCGCCAGATGTCAAATATTAGCCATCGTCTAGTCTGAATATACGATTTTCGGTCTATTTTTGTCAGGTGGTACAAAAATTGCCCGAAAAGACCAGATGAAACCGAGGACCGGGACACCCTGATAGCATTCTTCTCCAAAATGTATTACTGGTTTTTAGGTTCCACGCCAGAGTTTAAACACTTTTCATCGTCTGGTCCGAAAATATAGATTACGGTCCTTTTTTGTCAAGGGATAAGAAAATCGCTTGAAAAGTCCAGATCAAATCGAGGACCGAGAGATCCTTATAGTATTCTTCTCCTAAATTTATAACTTTGTTTTGAGGTCCACACTAGATTTCAAACACTAGCCATCGTCTGGTCCAAAAATATAGATTTTGATCCATTTTTGTCGAGGGGTACGAAAATCGCCCGAAAAGTCCAAATGAAATTGACGACCGAGAGACCCTTATAGGATTCTTATTCTAAATTTATAACTGTATTTCGGGTTCCATGTCAGATTTCAAATACTAGTCATCGTCTGGTCCGAAAGTACAGATTTCAATCCATTTTAATCAAGTGGTATGAAAATCTCCCGAAAAGTCCACATGAAACACTAGCCCTCCTCTGGTCCGGAACTACTGATTTCGGTCCATTTTTGTCGGGTAGTATGAAAATTGCCCCAAAAGTCCAAATCAAAACACTAGCCATAGTATTTTTCGAAAATACGGATTTTGGTCCATTTTAGTTGGATCGTATGAAAATCACCCAAAAAGTCTAGATGAAATCGAAGACCGGGAGACCCTTATAACATTCTTCTCCAAAATTTATAATTGTGACTCGAGTTCCGCGCTAGATTTCAAAAACTATCCCAAAACTGGTCCGAAAATACAAATTTTACTTCATTTTGGTCGAGGGGATTGAAAATCGCCCGATAAGTCCAGATGAAATTGAGGACCGAGAGACCCTTATAGCATTCTTCTCCTAAATATATAACAATGTTTCTCATTTTGAGCCAAATTTCAAACACTAGCCATTGTTTTGTTCAAAAATACGAATTTCGGTCTATTTCAGTCAGGTGGTACGAAAATCACCCGAAAATACCAGATGAAATCGAGGACCGAGAGACCCTTATAGCATTCTTCTCCTAAATATATAACAATGTTTCTCATTTTGAGCCAAATTTCAAACACTAGCCATTGTTTTGTTCAAAAATACGAATTTCGGTCTATTTCAGTCAGGTGGTACGAAAATCACCCGAAAATACCAGATGAAATCGAGGACCGAGAGACCCTTATAGCATTCTTCTCCTAAATATATAACAATGTTTCTCATTTTGAGCCAAATTTCAAACACTAGCCATTGTTTTGTTCAAAAATACGAATTTCGGTCTATTTCAGTCAGGTGGTACGAAAATCACCCGAAAATACCAGATGAAATCGAGGACCGAGAGACCCTTATAGCATTCTTCTCCTAAATATATAACAATGTTTCTCATTTTGAGCCAAATTTCAAACACTAGCCATTGTTTTGTTCAAAAATACGAATTTCGGTCTATTTCAGTCAGGTGGTACGAAAATCACCCGAAAATACCAGATGAAATCGAGGACCGAGAGACCCTTATAGCATTCTTCTCCTAAATATATAACAATGTTTCTCATTTTGAGCCAAATTTCAAACACTAGCCATTGTTTTGTTCAAAAATACGAATTTCGGTCTATTTCAGTCAGGTGGTACGAAAATCACCCGAAAATACCAGATGAAATCGAGGACCGAGAGACCCTTATAGCATTCTTCTCCTAAATATATAACAATGTTTCTCATTTTGAGCCAAATTTCAAACACTAGCCATCGTCTGGTTTTAAAATATAGATTTTGGTCCATTTTTATCGAGGGGTATGAAATTTGCCCGAAAAGTCTTGATGAAATCGAGGACCGAGAGACCCTTATAACATTCTTCATCTAAATTTATAACTGTGTATCAGGTTCCACGTCAGAATACAAACACAAGCCATAATCTTATTCGAAAAAACGGATTTTGGTCCATTTTAGTCAGGTGGTACGAAAACCGCCCTAATAGTTTAGATGAATTCGTGGACCAAGAGAACCTTAAAGCATTCTTCTCCTAAATGTATAACAGTTTTTCGAGTTCTGCGTCATATATCAGACAATGGCCAGCGTTTGGTTGGAAAATACAAACTTCGGTCCATTTTTGTCGAGGGGTACGAAAATCCCCCGAAAAGTCCAGATGAAATCGAGGACCGAGAGACCCTTATAGCATTCTTCTTATAAATTTATAACTGTGTTTCGGGTTCCGTGTAAGATTTCAAACACTAGCCATAGTATTTTTCGAAAATACGGTTTTCATTCCATTTTATTTGGATTGTATGAAAATCGCTCGAAAAGTCCAGATGAAATCGAGGACCAAGAGACCCTTGTAGCATTATTCTCTATTAGGTTCCACGTCAGAATACAAACACAAGCCATAATCTTATTCGAAAAAACGGATTTTGGTCCATTTTAGTCAGGTGGTACGATAACCGCCCTAATAGTTTAGATGAATTCGTGGACCAAGAGAACCTTAAAGCATTCTTCTCCTAAATATATAACAGTTTTTCGAGTTATGCGTCATATATCAGACAATGGCCGGCGTTTGGTTGGAAAATACAGACTTCGGTCCATTTTTGTCGAGGGGTACGAAAATCCCCCGAAAAGTCCAGATGAAATCGAGGACCGAGAGACCCTTATAGCATTCTTCTTATAAATTTATAACTGTGTTTCGGGTTCCGTTTAAGATTTCAAACACTAGCCATAGTATTTTTCGAAAATACGGTTTTCATTCCATTTTATTTGGATTGTATGAAAATCGCTCGAAAAGTCCAGATGAAATCGAGGACCAAGAGACCCTTGTAGCATTATTCTCAAAAATTTATAACTATGTTTCGGGTTTCACACCAGATTTCAAACACTAGCCATCGTCTGGTCCGAAAAGACGAATTTCGGTCCATTTTTGTCGAGGGGTACGAAAATCGCCCGAAAAGACAAGATGAAATCAAGGACCAAGAGACCCTTATAGCAATTTTCTCCTAAATTGAAAACTGAGTTTCAGGTTCCGCCTCAGATTTCAAACACTAGCAATTGTCTTGTTCGAAAATACGAATTTCGGACTGTTTTTGTCGTGTGGTACGAAAATCGCCTGAAAAGCCCAGATGAAATCGAGGACCGGGAGACCCCTATAACATTCTTTTCCTAAATTTATAACTGAGTTTCATGTTCTGCGTCAGATTTCAAAAAACTAGCCATCATCTTGTTCGAAAGTACGGATTTCGATCCATTTTTTGTCGGTTGGTACGAAAATCACCTGAAAAGTCCTGATGAAATTGAGGACTTGGAGACCTTGATAGTATTGTTCTCAAAGATTTATTGCTGGTTTTTAGTTTCTGCGCCAGATTTCAAACATTTGCCATTGTCTGGTCTGAAAATTTAGATATCGGTCCTTTTATTTCGAAGGGTAAGAAAATCCCATGAAAAGTCCAGATCAAATCGAGGACCGAGAGACCCTTATAGCATTCTTCTCCTAAATTTATAACTGTATTTCGGGTTTTGTGTCTTATATTTCAAACAGTAGCCATCGTCTGGTTCGAAAATACAGATTTTGGTATATTCTTGTCGTCGGGTACGAAAATCGACCGAAAAGGCCAGATGAAATTGAGGACAATAGACCCTTATATCTTTCTTCTCCAAAAAGCTTAACTGTGTTTCAGGTTCCGTGTCCTGGAGAAGAATGATATAAGGGTCTCCTCGTCCTCGATTTCATCTGGCCTTTTTGGTCGATTTTCGTACCCAACGACAAAAATATACCAAAATTTGTATTTTCGAACCATACGATGGCTAGTGTTTGAGACGATGGCTAGTGTTTGAAATATAAGATGCATAACTCGAAATACAGTTATCAATTTAGGAGAAGAATGCTATAAGGGTCTCCTGGTCCTCGATTTCATCTAGACTTTTCAGGCGATATTTGTATCACCTGACAAAAATCGATCGATGGCTAGTTTTTGAATTCTGATGCAGAACCCGAAACACAATTATAAATTTTGGAGAAGAATGCTATAAGGTTTTCTTGGTCCTCCATTTCATATGGTCTTTTCGGGCGATTGTCGTACCACCCAAAAAAAATAGATCGAAAATCGTATTTTCGGACCAGACGATGGCTAGTTTATGAAATCTTGCGCGGAACCCGAAACATAGTTATAAATTTTGGAGAAGAATGCTATAATGGTCTACCGGTCCTCGATTTCATCTGGACTTTTCGAGTGATTTTCATACCACATGACTAAAATTGACCGAAATCCATTTTTTCGAACAAGACAATGGCTAGTGTTTCAAATCTAGCGCGGAACCCGAAATACAGTTATAAATTTAGAACAAGAATTATATAATGGTCTCCCGGTCCTCGATTTTATTTGGACTTTTCGGGCGACTTTCATACCCATCCACGATAATGGACCAACATCTGTATTTTCGGACTAGACAATGGCTAGTGTCTGAAATCTGGCGCGGAACCCGAAACAAAGTTATAAATTTTGGGGAAGAATGCTATAATGGTCTCCCAATCTTCAATTTCATTTTGACTTTTCGGGCAACTTTCCTACCCCTCGACAAAAATGGACCAACATCTGTATTTTCGGACTTTTTAGGCGATTTTCGTACCACCAAACAAAAATGGACGATGGCTAGTGTCTGAAATCTGATGCGGAACCGAAAACACAATTATTAATTTTGGAGTAGAATTCCAAAAGATTCTCTTGGTCCTCGATCTCATTTGGACTTCTCAGGTGATTTTCGTAATTTACAACAAAAATGGATTGAAATTTGTATTTTTGGTTTAAACAACAGCTAGTGTTTGAAATATGACGCCGAGCCCGACACACAATTACCAATATAGGAGAAAAATGCTATAAGGGTCTTCTAGTCCTCGATTTCATCTGGACTTTTCGGGCGATTTTCGTACCACCTGAAAAAAATGGACTAAAATTTGTATTTTCTGACCAGACGATGGCTAGTATTTGAAATCTAACCCGAAACACAATTATAAATTTAGGAGAAGCATGCTAAACGTCTCTCTCGCTCCTCATTTTCATCTAGACTTTTTAGGCGATTTTCGTACCACCCGACAAAAATGGACTAAAATCCGTAACAAATAATAAAATAGAGTTGTCAAGTAAATATGTAATTATTAGTTTATTAGAAAACTCTAATTTAATTTATGTTATTATTATCTTTGTTTTATTGTCTTACTTTATAACAAATATATAATAATAACATATAAAAAAAAATAGAGATGACAAATAAAGTAATATTTACGTCTTTATTTTATTAGGGTTTAAT
>NC_021164.2:12147326-12148448 GCF_000331145.2 Cicer arietinum | reverse complement strand
CTACAAAACGAAGATAATAATAATATTTAATCAAATAGATTTGTCTAATAAATAAGTAATTATTACTTTATTTGACAACATTATTTTATTATATGTTAGTATTATCTTCGTTTTATTGTTTTACTACATAACGAAGATAATAATAACATATAATAAAACTGTGTTTATCAAATAAATATGTAATTAGAACTTTATATGAAAACATTATTTAATTATATGTTATTATTATCTTCGTCATGTAGTACAACTATATTATGAAGATAATAATAACATATAATAAAATAGAGTTGTCAAATAAAGTAATAATTACATATTTGTTTAATAGTTCAATTGTGTTATATGTTATTACAATTTTCGTTATAAAGTACAACTATAAAACGAATATAATAATAACATTTAATAAAATAGAGTTTTCAAATAAAGTAACATTGACAACACTATTTTATAAAATGTTATTATTATCTTCGTTTTGTAGTTGTACTTAATAACAAAGATAATAATAACATATAACAAAATTGAGTTGTCAAATAAAGATAATAATAACATATAACAAAATTGAGTTGTCAAATAAATATGTAATAATTAATTTATTTGACAACTCTATTTTATTATATGTTATTACTATCTTCGTTATTATATGTAAAATTAATTTATTTGACAATACAATTTTATTATATGTTATTATTATCTTCGTTTTGTAGTTATACTTAATAACTAAGATAATAATAAAATATAACAAAATTGAGTTGTCAAAAAAATATAAAATTATTAATTTATTTGACATCTTTATTTTATTATATGTTATCATTATTTTCGTTATTGAGTACAACTACAAAACGAAGATAATAATAATATTTAATAAAATAGAGTTGTCTAATAAATAAGTAATTATTACTTTATTTGAAAACACTTTTTTATTATATGTTAATATTATCTTCGTTTTATTGTTTTACTACATAACGAATATAATAATAACATATAATAAAATTGAATTTATCAAATAAAAATGTACTTATTACTTTATTTGAGAACTCTATTTTATTATATGTTATTATTATTTTCGTTATATAGTTGTACTTCACAACGAAGACAATACTAACATATAATAAAATAGAGTTGTTA
>NC_021164.2:12141068-12145368 GCF_000331145.2 Cicer arietinum | reverse complement strand
AGCATTCTTCTCCAAAATTTATAAATGTGTTTCAGGTTCTGCGTCAGATCTCAAACACTAGCCATCGTCTGGTCTGAAAATACTGATATTGGTCCTTTTTTATAATTTTCTTTCGGGTTCCGCGTCAGATTTCAAACACAAGTAATCGTCTTGTTCGAAAATATGGATTTCTGTCCATTTTAGTTGGGTGGTACGAAAATCGCTCGAAAAGTCCCCATGAAATCGAAGACCGAGAGACCCTTATAGCATTCTTCTAAAATTTATAACTATGTTTCAGGTTCCGCGCCAGATTTCAAACACTAGCCATCGTCTGGTTCGAAAAGACCGCGAGACCATTACAGCATTCTTCTGCAAAATTTATAACTTTGTTTCGGGTTCCGCGCCAGATTTCAAACACTAGCCATCGTCTGGTTCGAAAAGACCGCGAGACCATTACAGCATTCTTCTGCAAAATTTATAACTTTGTTTCGGGTTCCGCGCCAGATTTCAAACACTAGCCATCGTCTGGTTCGAAAAGACCGCGAGACCATTACAGCATTCTTCTGCAAAATTTATAACTTTGTTTCGGGTTCCGCGCCAGATTTCAAACACTATCCATTGCTTTTTCGAAAATACGAATTTCGGTCCATTTTTGTCATGTGTACGAGAGACCCTTATAGCATTCTTCTCCAAAATTTATAACTGTGTTTCGGGTTCCGTGTCATATTCCAAACACAAACCATCGTTTTGTTCAAAAATACAGATTTTGGAAAAGTCTAGATGAAATCGAGGACCAGGAGACCCTTATAACATTCTTCTACAAAATTTATATCTGTTTTTCGGGCTCGACCCCAGATTTTAAACACAAGCCATCGTCTGTTCCAAAAATACGATTTTTAGTCTATTTTTGACGGGTAGTACAAAAATCGCTCGAAAAGACCAGAAGAAATCGAGGACCAGGATACCTTTCTAGCATTCTCCCCTAAAATTTATAATTGTGTTTCGGGTTCCGCATCAGATTTCAAACACTAGCCATCGTCTTGTAAGAAAATACGGATTTTGGTCCATTTTTGTCGGGTGATAAACAAATCTCCCGAAAAGTCTAGATGAAATCGAGGACCGGGAGACCCTTATAGCATTCTTCTTCTAAATTTGTAACTGTGTTTTGGGTTCTGTGCAAGATTTCAAACACTAACCATCGTTTTGTTCGAAAATACGAATTTTAGTCCATTTTAGTCGGGTGGTACGAAAATCGACCGAAATATCCACGTGAAATCGAGGACTGGGAGACCCTTATATCATTCTTCTCCAAAATTTATAACTGTGGATCGGTTTGCGCGTCAAAATTCAAACACTAGCCATCGTCTGGTCCGAAAATACAGATTTTGGCATATTTTTGTCGATGGGTACGAAAATTGACATAAAAGACCACATGAAATCAAGGACCGTGAGACCCTTATAGCATTCTTCTCCAAAATTTATAACTGTTGATCGGGTTGCACATCAAAATTCAAACACTAGCCATCGTCTGGTCCGAAAATACATATTTTGGCATATTTTTGTCGATGGGTACGAAAATCGACCGAAAAGACCACATGAAATCAAGAACCGTGAGACCCTTATAGTATTCTTCTCCAAAATTTAAAATCGTGTTTCGATTTCTTTGTCAGAATTCAAACACTAGCCATCGTCTTGTTCGAAAATACGGATTTCTGTCCACTTTAGTCGGGTGGTATGAAAATTGCCCGAAAAGTCCAGATGAAATCGAGGACAGGGTGACCCTTATAGCATTCTTCTCCAAAATTTATAACTGTGTTTCGGGTTCCGGGTTAGATTTCCAGCACTAGCCCTCGTATGGTTTGAAAATACAGATATCAGTCCTTTTTTGTCGAGGGTTACAAAAATTGCCTGAAAAGTCCAGATGAAATCGAGGACCGAGAGACCCTAATAGCATTCTTCTCCAAAATTTATAACTTTGTTTCGGGTTCCGTGTCAGATTTCAAGTACTAACCAACGTTTTGTTCGAAAATACAGATTTTGGTTGATTTTAGTTGGGTGGTACGAAAATCGTCCAAAAAGTCCAGATCAAATCGAGGACCGGGAGACTTTAATACATATTCTTCTCCAAAATTTATAATTGGATTTCAGGTTTCACGACAGATTTCAAATACTTACCATCGTTTTGTTCGAAAATACGAATTTCGGTCCATTTTAGTCGTGTGGTACGAAAATCGCCCAAAAAGACCAAATGATATCGAGGACTAGAAGACACTTATAGCATTCTTCCTCAAAATTTATAACTGTTTTTCAGGCTCCATGCTCGATTTTAAACACTAGCCATCGTCTAGTCCGAAAATACGAATTTCAGTCCATTTTTGAAAATACGGATTTTGGTCCTTTTTTGTCGATGGTTCAAAAATCGCTTGAAAAGTCTTTATGAAATTGATGACCGGGAAACCCTAGTAGCATTCTCTTCCAAAATTTATAATTGTGCTTCGGGTTCCGCGTCATATTTCAAACACTAGCCATCGTTTGGTCCGAAAATACGGATTTCGGTCCATTTTTGTTTTGTGCTAAGAAAATCCCCCGAAAAGTCCAGATGAAATCGAGGACCGGGTGAACTTTACAACATTTTTCTCCTAAATTTATAAAAGTGTTTAAGATTCCACATCCGATTTAAAACACTAGCCATCATTTGGTCAGAATAATACATTTCGTTCCATTTTTTTTAGCGGTAAGAAAATCGCCCAAAAAGTCCAGATGAAATCGAGGACTTAAAGACCTTGTTAGGATTCTTCTTCTAAATTTATAATTGTGTTTTCGGTTCCGCGTTAGATTTCAAAATCTAGCCATTGCTTGTTCAAAAATACCGATTTCGGTCCATTTTAGTCTCTTTCTCTGCTTCGGTTTACCAAAGGGGGTGAGGTCGACCTTCAAGACTTGCTTACGATAGGAGGGACTCGAAAGGCTAATCCGTGAAAGACGAAAACAGAATCCCATTCCCAATAGATTAAGCCGAGGTAGTAGACCAAATCGTCTATCAACGTCCTCCACTTACTCCACTAGGTTGGCTAGAGCCTTGTTACTATAGTTCGCGCTACTGAGATCATCGTTGATTGGGAGAGATAAAGCTTTTGCGCTTGGGATCCTGAGCCAGCAACATTCTTGTTTTAAAAGACGTATAGGCAATTCTGTATTATGATCATATGGATCGCTTTTCGTGACTTTTCTTTACATAGGCATACATTGCAGTCTAACCAGCTTTCTTATTTTAGGGGACCGAGAATCCTTCTTTTGATCCCCCTCGAGCCTACTATCGTCTTTCGAATTAAGCTTCCGATTTAGTTTAGTTGGTGCAGACGCTGAAGGATCAGCTGACACTAGATAGGAAAGGCTTTCGATCGAGAAGCTCTCGAACCTGTTCCGTCCGAAGTCAGTTTAGGATTCGGTTGGTGTTCCGACATCCCGAATCGAGGTGGCTCTAAACTCAGGTTTACCTACCTCTCTAGTTAAAGAGAGAAGATGGGGCTTCGAAATCTAATTTCCTCTCCTAAGTGCTTGCTGGTTCCAGACTCCCTATCTTGGTTGGCTGTCATTTCCAGAGGAGTTGGACTGCTTTCCACTGATAGTATCCAACAAGGAGTGAAGAGAGGGAAAGTTATCTCTAGCATATATTTATTTAACGGAATCCATCTTTCTTTTGATATCAATTGAACAGAGGCTTAGTTGTGTGATTCATATCCACCAGTGGATCAAGGGTAGGTTCTTAAAAGGCCTTCGAAAGGAAACTCCTGCAAATCCTGCCTGGAAGGATAAAAGTGTACCCTTGAGTTAAAGCGCGCCCTTGGTCCTATTGCTACTGCTTCTGATTCACTTGCTAACAGCGCTAGTAACCTCTTGACTTAGTAAACTACCCCATTCGTAGTGTCCTTCCTCTACTGCAGGTCGACTCAACTTGCTCGTGGAAAGGCAGGAGCCTGGAAGCCAGGAAGAACGAGCCCTTAAATTATTCTATTCTGACTTCTTCTACCAAATGAGCATAGAAAGAAGGGTAGACGCTCCTTTAGCCATCAATCCGTAACGAGACTTAGGTGATCCTATCTCTCTTATAGAGAGGGCGATAAAGAGCTATGGCGGGGCAGAGCTTGGAGCACTTAGTCGAAGCATCTTCGCCACGCGGGTACGGGCATATCATAATATAATTGGATAAACTCTCATGTGTGAAATAGAATGGAAGTTATAGAGAACTTAAGAAGTGGTAGAAAGCGCTCAACCAAGAGGTGATGACGCTGATGTGAGAGATGTTGTGGTAGATAGGGAA
>NC_021164.2:12122017-12131381 GCF_000331145.2 Cicer arietinum | reverse complement strand
GATTCTGCGTCAGATTTCAAAAACTACCCATCGTCTTGTTCAAAAATACAGGTTTCGGTCCATTTTAGTCGGGTAGTACGAAAATCCCAGATGAAATCGAGGACCGGGAGACCCTTATAGCATTCTTCTCCTAAATTTATAACTGGGTATCGAGTTCCGTGTCGGATTTCAAACACTAGCCATTGTTTTGTTCAAAGATACGAATTTTGGTCCATTTTAGTTGGGTGGTACGAAAATCAACCGAAAATACTACATGAAATCGAGTACCTAGAGACCCTTATAGCATTCTTCTCCTAAATATATAACAGTGTTTCGTATTCCGGGTCAGATTTCAAACACTAGCCATTGTCTGGTATGAAAATATAGATTTCGATCCATTTTTGTCGAGGGGTACGAAAATCGCCCGAAAAGTCTAGATGAAATCGATGACCAAGAGACCCTTATAGCATTCTTCTTCTAAATTTATAACTGTATTTTAGGTTCCATGTCAAATTTCAAACACTATCCATCGTCTGGTGGGAAAATACGGATTTCAATCCATTTTAGACTAGTGGTATGAAAATCGCCCGAAAAGTCAACATGAAATCAAGGACCGGGAGACCCTTATAGAATTCTCTCGGTCCTCGGTCTAATTTTGTCGGTTGGTACAAATATTGCCTGAAAAGACTCGACAAAATCGAAGACCAAAAAACTCTTTTTATAGCATTCTTCTCATGAATTTATAACTATGTTTTGGGTTCCGTGTCTGATTTCAAAAATTGTCCATCGTCTGGTCCGAAAATACAGAATTTGGTCCATTATCATCGATGGGTACGAAAATCGCCTGAAAAGTCCAGATGAAATCCGGGACCAAATGGCCCTTATAGAATTCTTCTTCTAAATTTATAAATGTGTTTCGGGTTTCGCGTCAGATTTCAAGCACTAGCGATCGTCTTGTTCAAAAATACGGATTTCGGTCCATTTAATCTTGTGGTACGTAAATCGCCCCAAAAGTCCATATGAAATCGAGGACATGGAGACCATTATAGCATTGTTCTCCAAAATTTATAAATGTGTTCGGGTTTAGCGCCAGATGTCAAACATTAGCCATCGTCTAGTCCAAAAATACGATTTTTGTCAGGTGGTACAAAATTTTCCCGAAAAGACCAGATGAAATCGAGGACCAGGAAACCCTTATAGCATTCTTCTCCTGAATTTATAATTGTGTTTCGGGTTGTGTCTTATATTTCAAACACTAAGCATCATTTTTTCCGAAACTACTGACTTTGGTCCCTTTTGTTGGGTGGTACAAAAATTGCCCAAAAGTCCATATGAAATCGAGTACCAGGAGACCTTTATAGCATTCTTCTCTAAATTTTATAACTATGTTTCGGGTTCTGCGCCAGATCTCAAACACTAGCCATCGTCTTGTCTTAAAATACTGATTTATATGTGTCTTTTGGGTTCTGTGTCAGATTTCAAACACTAGCCATTGTTTGGTCCGAAAATACGGATTTCAGTCTATTTTAGTCGGGTGGTACGAAAATCGCCCAAAAAGTCCAGATGAAATCGAGGACCAGGAGACCCTTATAGCATTCTTCTCCAAAATTTGTAACTGTGTTTCGGGTTCCACGTCAAAATTCAAACACTAGCCATCGTCTGATACGAAAATACAGATTTTGGTCAATTTTTGTCGAGGGGTATGAAAATCGCCCGAAAAGTGCAGATAAAATCAAGGACCGAGAGAACCTTATAGCATTCTTCTCCAAAATTTATAACTGTGTTTCAAGTTCCGGGTCAAATTTCAAACACTAGCCATAGTCTTGTTCGAAAATACGGATTTCGGTCCATTTTTTGTCGGGTGGTACGAAAATCACCAGAAAAGTACAAATGAAACCGAGGACCATGAGACCTTGATAGAATTCTTCTCCAAAATTTATTACTTGTTTTTAGGTTCTGCTCCAGATTTCAGACACTTGCCATCGTTTGGTCCGAAAATATATTTTTCGGTCCTTTTTTGTCGAGGGGTAAAATAATCGCCTAAAAAGTCCAAACGAAATCGAGGATCGAGAGACTTTTATAGCATTCTTCTCCTAAATTTATAACTGTGTTCCGAGTTTCCTGTCGTATTTCAAACACTAGCCATTGTTTTGTTCAAAAATACGAATATCGATTTATTTTAGTTAGCTGTTATGAAAATCACCCGAAAATACCAGATGAAATCAATAACCGGGAGACCCTTATAGTCTCTTGGTCCTCGATTTCTATAAGAGTCTCTTGGTCCTCGATTTCATCTAGACATTTCAGGCGATTTTTGTACCACCCGACTAAAATAGATCGATATCCGTGTTTTTGAACAAAATGATGGCTAGTGTTTGACATTTGATGCGGAACCCGAAACACAATTACAAGTTTAGAAGAAGAATGCTATAAGGGTCTCTCGGTCCTCGATTTCATCAGGACTATTCTGGCGATTTTCGTACCACCCGACAAAAATGGATGGAAATCTGTATTTTCGAACAAGACGATGGACAGTGTTTGAAATATGACGCGGAAACCAAAACACAAATATAAATTTAGAAGAAAAATGCTATAAAGGACTCTCGGTACTTGATTTCATCTGATCTTTTCGCGAGAGTTTCGTACCCCTCGACAAAAATGGAAATAAATCTGTATTTTCAAACTAGAGGATGGCTAGTGTTTGACATATGACGCGAAACCTGAAACACTCATATATATATAGGAGAAGAATGTCAAAAGGGTCTCTCGGTCCTCGATTTCATTTGGACTTTTCGGGAAATTTTTGTACCATCCGATAAAAATTGACCGAAATCCGTTTTACGAACAAGATGGATAGGGTTTGTAAACTAACACGGAACCCGAAACACAGTCATAAATTTAAGAGAAGAATGCTACAAGATTCTCCTGGTCCTCAATTTCATCTAGACATTTTGGGCAACTTTCGTACCACCCGACTAAAATGGACCGATATTTGTATTTTCCAACATGATGATGGCTATTGTTTGAAATCTGATGCGGAAACCGAAACAGTTATAAATTTAGAAGAAGAATGCTACATGGGTCTGTCGGTCCGTATTTTTGAACAAGACGATGGATAGTGTTTGAAAACTGACGCGAAACCCGAAACACAGTTACAGAATTATGAGAAGAATGTAATAAGAGTCTCCTGGTCCTCGATTTCATCTGGACATTTCGAGCAATTTTCGTACCGCCCGACTAAAATGGACCGAAACATGTATTTTCGAACAAGACGATGGCTATTGTTTGAAATCTGACACGGAAACTGAAACACAA
The DNA here is from genome assembly GCF_000331145.2 of Cicer arietinum. NCBI lineage: Eukaryota > Viridiplantae > Streptophyta > Magnoliopsida > Fabales > Fabaceae > Cicer > Cicer arietinum. Next base: position 12,128,087 of record NC_021164.2, on the reverse strand, counting down.
TTATAAATTTAGAAGAAGAATGATATAAGGGACTCTCGGTCCTCGATTTCATCTGGACTTTTGGGGCGAGTATGGTGCCATTCGACAAAAATGGGCAAAAACTTGTCTTTTTGGAATAGACGATGGCAACTGGTTGTAATCTGACGAGGTACCCGAAACACATTTATAAAATTAAGACATTTCATCTGGACATTTCCAAAGATTTTGGTACCACCCGACTGAAATGTACTTATATTCGTGTTTTTGAAAAAAATGATGTCTAGTGTTTGAAAACTGATGCGAAACCTGAAATATAGTTACAAATTTAGAAGAAGAATGCTATAAGCATCTCCCGGTCCTCGATTTCATCGGGACTTTTTGGGCGATTTTCATACCACTAGAATAAAAAGGATTGAAATCTATATTTTCAGACAAATCAATGGCTAGTGTTTGAAATCTGATCCGGAATCCGAAACACTTTTTTATATTTAGAAGAAGAATGCTATAAGGGACTGCCAGTCCTCAATTTCATCTTGTATTTTAGGGTGATTTTTGAACAAAACAATGGCTAGTGTTTGAAATCCGACAGGGAACTCGGAACACAATTATAAATTTAGGAGAAGAATGCTATAAGGGTCTATCGGTCCTCGATTTCATCTGGACTTTCCACGCGATTTTCTTACCCCTCGACAAAAAAGGACTGAAATCTATATTTTCGGACCAGACGATGGCAAGTTTCTAAAATCTGGCGTTGAACCTAAAAATCTATAATAAATTTTGGAGAAGAATGCTAACAGGGTCACTCGTTCCTCGATTCATCTGGAATTTTCGGGTTGTTTTTGTTCCACCCGACAAAAAATTGACCGAAATTTATATTTTTGAACAAGATAATTGCTAGTGTTTGAAATCTGAGGTGGAACCTGAAACACAATTATAAATTTAGGAGAAGAATGCTATAACGGTCTCTCGATCCTCGATTTCATCTAGACTTTTCGGACGATTTTCGTACCCCTCGACAAAAAAGGACCAATATCTGTATTTTCGGAACAAATGATGGCTAGTGTTTGATATCTGACCTGAAATGAGAAACATTGTTACATATTTAGGAGAAGAATACTAAACGGATCACCCAGTCCTCGATTTCATCTGGAATTTTCACCCGATTTCCGTACACCCCGACAAAAATGGACCGAAATCTGTAATTTTTAACAAGACGATGGCTAGTGTTTGAAATTTGACGCGGAACCCGATATACATTTACATATTTAGGAGAAGAATGCTATAAAAGTCTTCTGATCCTTGACTTCATGTGGACTTTTCGGGCGATTTTCGTACCACCTAACAAAAATGAACAAAAATCAGTATTTTCGGACCAGACAATGGCTAGTGTTTGAAATTTGACGCGGAACCCGGAACACATTTATAAATTTTGGAGAAGAATGCTATAAGGGTGTCTCGGTCCTCGATTTCGTCATGACTTTTCGGGCAATTTTCATATCACTAGACTAAAATGGATTGAAATCTATATTTTTGGACAAATCGATGGCTAGTGTTTGAAATCTGACCCGGAATCCGAAACACTGTTATATATTTAGAAGAAGAATACTATAAGGGACTCCCGATCCTCGATTTCATCTTGTATTTTAGGGTGATTTTCGTACCACTTGACTAAAATGGACCGAAATTCGTATTTTTGAACAAAACAATGGCTAGTGTTTGAAATCCGACACGGAACTCGGAACACAATTATAAATATAGGAGAAGAATGCTATAAGGGTCTCTCGGTCCACGATTTCATCTGGACTTTCCAAGCGATTTTCTTACCCCTCGACAAAAAAGGACTGAAATCTATATTTTCAGACCAGCGATGGCAAGTTTTTGAAATCTGGCGCTGAACCAAAAAACAAGTAATAAATTTTGGAGAAGAATGCTATCAAGGTCACCCATTCCTCGATTCATCTGGAATTTTAGGGTTGTTTTCATTGCACCCGACATAAAATGGACCGAAATTCATATTTTTGAACAAAATAATTGCTGGTGTTTGAAATCTGACGCGGAACCCGAAACTCAGTTATAAATTTAGGAGAAGAATGCTATAAGGGTCTCCCGGTCCTCAATTTCATCTAGACTTTTCAGGCGGTTTTCGTACCACCCGAGAAAAATGGACCGAAATCCGTATTTTCGAAGAAGACTATTGCTAGTGTTTTAAATATAAGGTGGAACCTGAAACTCAATTATAAATTTAGGAGAAGAATGCTATATTGGTCTCTCGGTCCTCGATTTGATCTGGACTTTTCGGGCGATTTTCGTACCCCTCGACAAAAATGGACCGAAATCTGTATTTTCAGAATAGACGATGGCTAGTGTTTGATATCTGACCCGAAATGAGATACATTGTTATAAATTTAGGAGAAGATTGCTTTAAGGGTCACTCGGTCCTCGATTTCATCTAGACTCTTCGGGCGATTTACGTACACCCCGACAAAAATGGACGGAGTTCCGTAATTTCCAACAAGACGATGGCTAGTGTTTGAAATCTGACGCGGAACCCGATATACATTTAAATATTTAGGAGAAGAATGCTATAAGAGTATTCTGGTCCTTGATTTCATGTGGACTTTTCGGGCGATTTTCGTACCACCTAACAAAAATGAACAGAAATCTGTATTTTCAGACCAGACGGGGGATAGTGTTTGAAATTTGATGCGGAACCCGAAACATATTTGTAAATTTTTTAGAAGAATGCTATAAGGGTCTCCCGGTCTTCGATTTCATCTGGACTTTTTAGGCGACTTTCGTACCACCCGACAAATATGGACAGAAATTCGTATTTTCGTACCAAACGATAGCTAGTGTTTGAAATCTGATGGAGAACACTAAACTTAGTTATAAATCTAGGAGAATAATGCTACAAGTATCTTTTTCTACTCGATTTCATCTGGACTTTTCGGGCAATTTTTGTTCCCCACGACAAAAACGGACCAAAATTTGTATTTTCGGACCAGACGGTAGCTAGTGTTTGAAATCTGCCGCGGAAACCGAAATAGAGTTATAAATTTTGGAGAAAAATGCTATAGGGGTCTCTTGGTCGTCGATTTGATCTGGAGTTTTCGAGCGATTTTCATACAACCCGACAAAAATGGATCGAAATCAGTATTTCCGAACCAGACGAGGGCTAGTAATTATAATTTGACGCGGAACCTGAAACATAGTTATATATTTTGGAGAAGAATGATATAAGGGTCTCCCGGTCCTCGATTTCATCTAGACTTTTTGAGTGATTTTCCTAGCACCCGACATAAATGCACTGAAATCCGTATTTTCGGACAAGACAATGGCTAGTATTTGAAATCTGACACGAAACCCAAAACGCATTTATAGATTTTGGAGAAGAATGCTATAAGGGTCTCTAGTACACATGAAAAAAATGACCAAAATTCGTATTTTCGAACAAGCAATGGATAGAGTTTGAAATCTGACGCGGAACCCGAGTCATATTTATAAATTTAGTAGAAGAATGCTATAAGAGTCTCCTAGTCCTCGATTTCATCTATACTTTTCAGGGTATTTCAAACAAGACGATGGCGAGTCTTTGACATCTGGCGCGGAACCCGAAACAAAGTTATAAATTTTGGGGAACAATGCTATAATGGTCTCGTGGTCCTCGATTTCAGTTGGACTTTTCGGACGACTTTCGTACCCCTCGACAAAAATGGACCAACATCTGTATTTTCAGACCAGACCATGGCTAGCGTTTGAAATCTGGCGCGTAACCTGAAACATAGTTATAAATTTTAGAGAAGAATGTTATAAGGGTCTCGGTCCTCGATTTCATCTGGACTTTTCGAGCGATTTTTGTACCACCCGACTAAAATGGACCGAAATCCGTATTTTCAAACAAGACGTTGGCTAGTGTTTTAAATCTGACGCGGAACCCGAAAGAAAATTATACATTTAGAAGATGAATTATATAAGGAACTCTCGGTCCTCGAATTCATCTGGACTTTTCGGATGATTTTCGTACCCCTCCACAAAAAAGGGCCAAAATCAGTATTTTCAGACCAGACGATGGCTAGTGTTTGAGATCTGGCACAGAATCCAAATCACAATTATAAATTTTTGATAAGAATGCTATAAGGGTTTCCTGGTACTCGATTTCAGCTGGCCTTTTTGGGCAATTTTCGTACCACACAACAAAAATGGACCAAAGTTCGTAGTTTCGGACCAAACGATGGTTAGTGTTTGGAATATAAGACGCAGAACCTGAAACACAATTATAAATTTAGGAGAAGAATGCTATAAGGGTCTCCTGGTCCTCGATTTCATCTAGACTTTTGGGGCGATTTTTGTATCACCCAACAAAAATCTACCAAAATCCGTATTTTCATACAAAACAATGGCTAGTGTTTGAATTCTGATGCAGAACCCGAAACACAATTATAAATTTTGGAGAAGAATTTCCGGAGATTTTTGTCGATCTCTTGGTCCTCAATTTCTTCTGGTCTTTTTCGGGAGATTTTTGTACCACCCGACAAAAATAGACCGAAAATCGTATTTTTGGAACTGAATTTCTTCGGGTCTTTTTTGGGAGATGTTTGAAATCTGGTGCAAAACCTGAAACACAATTATAAATTTTGGAGAAGAATGCTATAATGGTTTCCTAGTCCTCGATTTCCTATGGACGTTTCGGGCGATTTTCATACCACCCGAATAAAATGGACCGAAATCCGTATATTCGAACAAGACGATGGCTAATGTTTGAAATCTGAAGCGGAACCCGAAACACAATTATAAATTTTGGAGAAGAATGATATAAGGGTCTCCCGGTCCTCGATTTCATCTGGACTTTTCAGGCGATTTTCGTACCCATCGATGATAATGGACCAAACTCTGTATTTTCGGACCAGACGATGGCCAATGTTTGAAATAATACACTGAACCCGAAACACAGTTTTAAATTCATTAGAAGAATGCTATAATTTGAGTCTTCTGGTCCTCGATTTCATATGGACTTTTCGGGAGATTTTCGTACTCCACGACAAAAAAGGACCAAAATCAGTATTTTCAGACCAGACGATGGCTAGTGTTTGAAACACAATTATAAATTTTGGAGAAGAATGCTACAAGGGTCTCCCGAGCCTCGATTTCATCTGGACCTTTTGGGCGATTTTTGTACCACCCAACAAAAATGGACCAATTCCGTAGTTTCAGACCAAACGATGGTTAGTGTTTGAAATCTGACAAAGAACCCGATACAGAGTTATAAATTTAGGAGAAGAATGTAATAAGGGTCTCCTCGTCCTCGATTTCATCTAGACTGTTCGAGCAATTTTTGTACCACCAGACGAAAATGGACCAAAACCCGTATTTTCTTACAAGACGATGGCTAGTCTTTGAAATCCGATGCGGAATCCGAAATACAGTTATAAATTTTGGTGAAGAATGCTATAATGGTCTCCCTTTTCTCGATTTCATCTGGACTTTTTGGGAGATTTTCGTACCACTCGAATAAAATGGACTGAAATCCGTATTTTTGAACAATACGATGCCTAGTGTTTCAAATCTAACGCGGAACCCGAAACCCAGCTATAAATTTAGAACAAGAATTCTATAATGGTCTCCCGGTCCTCGATTTCATTTGGACTTTTCGGGCGACTTTCGTACCCATCGACGATAATGGACCAACATCTGTATTTTCGGACTAGACAATGGCTAGTGTATGAAATTTGGCGCGGAACCTGAAATAAATTTATAAGTTCTAGGGAAGAATGCTCTAATGGTCTCCTGGTCCTCGATTTCATTTGGACTTTTCGTGCGAGTTTCGTACCCCTCGACAAAAATAGACCAACATCTGTATTTTCGCACCAGACGATGGCTAGTGTTTAAAATTTGGCGCGGAACCTTAATAATAGTTATATATTTTAGAGAATAATGCTATAAGAGTCTTTCAGTCCTCGATTCATCTGGACTTTTCAGGCGATTTTCGTACCACCCAACAAAAATGGACCGAAAATGGGTGGTACGAAAATTCCCGATTTCATCTAGACTTTTCATATTTTAGACCAAATGATGGCTAATGTTCAAAATATGA
>NC_021164.2:12117266-12120613 GCF_000331145.2 Cicer arietinum | reverse complement strand
AAATAAAATAATAATTACTTATTTATTTTAAAACTCAATTTTGTTATATATTATTATTATCTTCGTTATGAAGTAAAACTATAAAACGAAGATATAAAAATAATATAATAAAATATAGTTGTCAAATAAATATGTAACTATTAATATATTTGATAATTCTATTTTATTATATGTTATTAGTATCTTCCTTTTAAAGTTTGACTGCATAACGAAGATAGTAACAACATATAATAAAATAGAGTTGTCAAATAAATATGTAATCATTACTTTATTTAACAACTCTATTTTATTATTATATGTTAGTATTGTCTTCGTTATGAAGTACAACTATATAACAAAAATAATAATAACATAGAATAAAATAGAGTTGTCAAACAAAGTAATAAGTACATATTTATTTTATAAACTCAATTTTATTATATGTTTTTACTATCTTCGTAATGCAGTAAAACAATAAAACGAAGATAATAATAACATATAATAAACTAGTGTTTTCAAATAAAGTAATAATTACTTATTTATTAGACAACCCTATTTTATTAAATATTATTAGTATTATCTTCGTTTTGTAGTTGTACTCAATGACGAAGATAATAATAACATATAATAAAATAGAGTTGTCAAATAAATTAATTATTTCATATTTATTTGACAACCCTTTTTTATTAAATATTATTAGTATTATCTTCGTTTTGTAGTTGTACTCAATGACGAAGATAATAATAACATATAATAAAATAGAGTTGTCAAATAAATTAATTATTTCATATTTATTTGACAACCCTTTTTTATTAAATATTATTAGTATTATCTTCGTTTTGTAGTTGTACTCAATGACGAAGATAATAATAACATATAATAAAATAGAGTTGTCAAATAAATTAATTATTACATATTTATTTGCCAACTCAATTTTGTTTTACGTTATTATTATTTTCGTTATTAAGTACAACTACAAAACGAAGATAGTATTAACATCTAATAAAATAGTGTTGTCAATGTTACATTTTGGGCGATTTTCGTACCACCCGACTAAAATGGACCGATATCCGTATTTTTGAACAAGATGATGGCTAGTGTTGGAAATCTGACGCGGAACCTAAACACAGTTATAAATTTAGAAGAAGAATGCTATAAGGGTCTCCCGGTCCTCGATTTCATGTGGACTTTTCGGGCGAGTTTTGTACCCCTCGACAAAAATGGACCAAAATATGTATTTATGGACCAGACGATGGCTAGTGTTTGAAATCTGACCTAGAATTCGAAACACTGTGATAAATTTAGGAGAAGAATGCTATAAGGGTCTCTTGGTCCTCAATTTCATCTGGACTTTTCGAGCGATTTTCGTACCACTCGACTAAAATGGAACAAAATCTATATTTTCGAACAAGACGAGGGCTAGTGTTTGAAATATGACGGGGAACCCAATACACAATATTAAATTTAGGAGAAGAATGCTATAAGAGTCTCCTAGTCCTCGATTTCATCTGGACATTTCAGGCAATTTTCGTACCACCCGACTATGATAAATTTAGGAGAAGAATGCTATAAGGGTCTCTTGGTCCTCAATTTCATCTGGACTTTTCGAGTGATTTTCGTACCACTCGACTAAAATGGAACAAAATCTATATTTTCGAACAAGACGAGGGCTAGTGTTTGAAATATGATGGGGAACCCAATACACAATATTAAATTTAGGAGAAGAATGCTATAAGAGTCTCCTAGTCCTCGATTTCATCTGGACATTTCAGGCAATTTTTGTACCACCCGACTAAAATAGACCAAAATATGTAGTTTCAAACCAAACGATTGCAAATGGTTAAAATATGACGCAGAACCTGAAACTCAGTTATAAATTTAGGCGAAGAATGCTTTAAGAGTCTCTATGTCCACGATTTCATATTGACATTTCGGGCGATTTTCGTACTACCATACTAAAATGGACCGAAATCCGTATTTTCGAACAAGACAATGGCTAGTGTTTAAAATCTGATGATGTACCTGAAACACAATTATAAATGTAGGAGAAGGATTCAATAAGGGTCTCCTGGTCCTCGATTTCATTTGTTCTTTTCGAACAATTTTCGTACCACCTGACAAAAATAGACAGAAAATCGTATTTTCGGACCAGACGGTGGCTAGTGTTTGAAATTCAGTGCGGAACCCGAAACACAGTTATAAATTTTGGAGAAGAATGCTATAAGGGTCTCCCGATCCTCGAATTTATCTGGACTTTTCGGGCAATTTTCATACCCCTCTACAAAAATGGACCAAAATTTGTATTTTCGGACCAGACTATGGGTAGTGTTTGAAATCTGGTGCAGAACCCGAAACACAATTTTAAATTTGTGAGAAGAATGCTACAAGGGTGTCACGGTCCTCGATTTCATCTGGACTTTTCAGGCGATTTTTGTGCCACCCGACTAAAATGGACCGATAATCGTATTTTGGAACAAGACGATGGCTAGTATTTGAAATCTGACGCGGAACCCGGAACACAGTTATAAACTTTGGATAAGTATGTTATAATGGTCTCCCTCTCCTCGATTTCATTTAGACTTTTCGGGCGATTTTCGTGCCACCTAACAAAAATGGATCAAAATTTGAATTTTTGGACAAGATGAGGGCTAGTTTTGAAATTTGGTGCGGAACCCGAATCACATTTATAAATTTTGGAGAAGAATGCTATAAGGGTCTCCCGGTCCTCGATTTCATCTAGACTTTTCGGGTGATTTTCGTACCACTCGACAAAAATGGATTGAATTCCGTATTTTCGAACAGGATGATTGCTAGTTTCTGAAATCTGACGCGGAACCCGAAACACAACTATAAATTTAAGAGAAGAATGATATCAGTGTCTCCTGGTCCTCGACTTCATCTGGATATTTCGGCCGATTTTCGTACTACCCGACTAAAATGGACCGATATTCATATTTTGGAACAAGATGATGGCTAGTGTTTGAAATCTGACCCGAAATCTTAAACATTGTTATACATTTAGGAGAAGAATGCTATAAGGGTCTTTCAGTCCTCGATTTCATTTGGACTTTTCGGATGATTTTCTTACTCCTAAACAAAAATGGACCAAAATCTGTATTTATGGACCAGACAATGGCTAGTATTTGTAATTTGATTCGGAACCCAAAACATTGTTATATATTTAGGAGAAGAATGCTATAAGCGTCTCCCGATCCTCGATTTCATCTGGAATTTTCAGGCGATTTTCGTACCACCCGACTAAAATGGACTGAAATCCATATTTTCGAACAAGACGATGGCTAGTGTTTGAAATCTGACGTAGAACCCGAAACACAGTTATAAACTTTGGATAAAAATGTTATGAAGGT
>NC_021164.2:12114065-12116437 GCF_000331145.2 Cicer arietinum | reverse complement strand
TTTAATCTGTCGTGGAACCTGAAACACAATTATAAATATAGGAAAAGAATACTATAAGGTTCTCTCGGTCAATTTTTGGAATCCGTATTTTTTGACCTAGCGATGGCTAGTGTTTGAAATCTGATGCGAAACCTGAAACATTGTTTTAAATTTTCGAAGCACCCGAAAAAAATGGACCAAAATCCATATTTTCGGACCAGATGATGGCTGGTGTTTAAATTTTGACACGAAACACAATTATAAATTTAGTAGAATCCAATTAGGGTAACTGGATCCTCAATTTATTCAAAATGTCCGGGAGATTTTTGTACCAAATGACAAAAATGGTCCAAAATCCGTATTTTCGGACCATAAGATGGCTAGTGTTTGAAATCTGATGTGGAACCCGAGACATAGTTATAAATTTAGGAGAAGAATGCTATAAGGTTCTCTCGGTCTTCGATTTCTTTTTGACTTTTCGTGTGATTTTCATACTACCCGACAAAAATGGATTGAAATCCGTATTTGAAATTTGACGTGGAACCCGAAACAAAGTTATAAATGTAGGAGAATATCATCCATATTTTCTGACCAGACGAATGGTATAAGTCTCTCTCGGTCGTCAATATCATCTGGAGTTTTCATGTGATATTCGTATCCCTCGAAAATAATAGACCGAAATCCATGTTTTCGAACATAACGATGGCTAATGTTGGAATTCTGACACGGAACCCAAAACAATTATAAAATGGAACGAAATCCATATTTTTGGAAAAAACAATGGACATTGTTTGAAATCTGTACAGAAGTCGAAACACAATTATAAATTTAGTTGAAGAATGTCGTAGGGGTCTCCCGGTCCTCGATTCATCTCGACTTTTCAAGCGATTTTCATACCACCTGACAAAAATGGAATGAAATCATATTTTCAAACAAGACGATGGCTAATGTTTGAAATCTTATCAAAAACTCGAAACCCAAAACACAATTTAAAATTTAGGACCAGAATGATATAAGGGTCCCCCAGTCCTCGATTTCATTTATACCTTTCGGGCGATTTTCCTACCACCCAAAAAAATGGACCGAATTTCGTATTTTCGTACTAGACGATGGCTAGTATTTGAAATCTGACCCGAAATACAATTAAAAATTTAGGAGAAGAATGCTAAAAGGGTCTCCTGATCCTCGATTTCATATGGACTTTTCAGGCAATTTTCGTTTCACCTGACAAAAATAGAACGAAATCGATATTTATGAACCAGACGATGGCTAGTGTTTGAAATCTAATACGAAACTCGAAACCCGAAACACAATTTTAAATTTAGGTGAAGAAAGCTATAAGGGTCTCACAGTCCTCGATATCATCTGGACTTTTCGGGTGAAAATCGTACCAACCGACAAAAATTGACCAAAATTCTTATTTTGTACAAGATGATGGCTAGGGTTTGAAATCTTATTGATAGGGTTTGAAAATCATAACAAACAACAAAAATATACCGAAAACCGTATTTTCGGACTTGACGATGGCTAGTGTTTGAAATCTGACACGGAACCCGAAATACAGTCTTAAAATTTAGGAGAAGAATTCAATAAGATACTTCCAAACTTCGACTTCATTTGGACTTCTTGGGCGACTATCGTACCAATCGACAAAAATCTGTATTTTTGGACCAGAACATGGCTACTGTTTGAAATCTGACGCGGAACCAAAATCTGTAATTCTCAGGTGATTTTTGTACTTCACAACAAAAATGGACTGAAATTTTTATTTTTAGTTCAAACGATGGCTAGTGTTAGAAATATGACGCTGAGCCCGACACACAATTACAAATTTAGGAGAAAAATGCTATAAGGATCTTCTGGTCCTCGATTTTATCTGGACTTTTCAGGCGATTTTCGTACCACCTAACAAAAATGGACTAAAATTTGTATTTTCTGACAAGACGACGGCTAGTGTTTGAAATTTAACCTGAAACACAATTATAAATTTAGGAGAAGCATGCTAAAAGTCTCTCCCGCTCCTCATTTTCATCAGGACTTTTTGGGCGATTTTCGTACTACCCGACAAAAATGGACTAAAATCCCTAACATATAATAAAATAGAGTTGTCAAGTAAATATGTAATTATTACTTTATTTGACAACTCTAATTTAATTTATGTTATTATTATCTTCGTTTTATAGTTTTACTATATAACAAATATATAATAATAATAACATATTAAAAAAAAGAGAGATGTCAAATAAAGTAATAATTACATTTTTATTTTATTAGGGTTTAGTGTGTTTAGGGTTTAAGAAATCACGTTCAGGGATTAAGGTTTAGAGTTTAAGGTTCAGGATTTTGAGTTTAGTGTTTAGGGTTTAAGGTTTAGGATTTAAGGTTTAAGGTTT
>NC_021164.2:12100510-12113748 GCF_000331145.2 Cicer arietinum | reverse complement strand
TCTATTTTATTATATATTATTATTATCTTCGTTTTATAATTATACTTAATATAATAAAGATAATAATATAAATAATAAAATTGAGTTGTCAAATAAATATGAAATAATTAATTATTTGACAACTCTATTTTATTATATGTTATTATTATCTTCGTTTTTAAGTACAACTACAAAACGAAGATAATAATAATATTTAATAAAAAGGAGTTGTCTAATAAAAAAGTAATTATTACTTTATTTGACAATACTATTTTATTATATGTTATTATTATTTTCGTTTTATTGTTTTACTATGTAACGAAGATAATAATAACATATAATAAAATTGAGTTTATCAAGTAAATATGTACTTATTAATTTATTTGACAACTCTACTTTATTTTATGTTATTATTATTTTCGTTATATAGTTGTAATTCATAACGAAGACAATACTAAAATATAATTAAATAGAGTTTTGAAATAAAGTAATAATTACATATTTATTTGACAACTCTTTTTTATTATATCTTATTACTATCTTCGTTATATGTTGTTATTATATGTTAAAATAGAATTATCAAATAAATTGATAGTTACATATTTATTTGACAACTCTATTTTATTATATGTTATTATTATCTTCGTTTTATAGTTTTACTTTATAACGAAGATAATAATAACATATAAAAAAATTGAGTTGTAAAATAAATAAGTAATCATTATTTTATTCGACAACTCTATTTTATTATATGTTATTATTATCTTTATTATGAAATAAAACTATAAAACGAAGATAATAATAACATTAAATAAAATAGTGTTGTCAAATAATGTAATACTTATATATTTATTTGACAACACCATTTTAATATATATTATTATTATCTTCATTGTGTATTTAATTTACAACTTGATTTTGTTATATGTTATTATTATTTTCGTTATTTAGTACAATGATAACACAAAAATAATTAAAACATATAAGAAAATTGAGTTGCAAATAAAAATGTAATTATTACTTTATTTGACATCTCTATTTTGTTATACGTTATTATTATCTTCGTTATGTAGTAAAACTATAAAACGAATATGATAATAACATTTAACAAAATAGAGTTGTCAAATAATTTAATAATTCAAAAGCATTATTCTCCTAAATTTATAATTGTGATTCGGGTCATATTTTGAACATTAGGCTTCATCTGGTCTAAAAATATGAATTTCGTTCTATTTTTGTCGGGTAGTACGAAAATTCCCTAAATAGTCTAGATGAAATCAGGGACTTTCGTACCACCTGATTTTGGTCCATTTTTGTCGGGTGGTACGAAAATCGCCTGAAATGTCCAGATGAAATCGAGGACTGAGAGACTCTTATAGCATTATTCTCTAAAGTTTATAACCATGTTTCAGGTTCTGCGCCAGATTTAAAACACTAGCCATCCTTTTTTGTCAAGGGGTACGAAAGTCACTCGAAAAGTCCAAATGAAATCAAGGACTGGGAGACCATTATAGCATTCTACCCCACAATTTATAACTATGTTCCGGGTTCCGCACCAGATTTCAAACACTAGCCATCGTCTAGTCCGAAAATACAGATGTTGGTCCATTACCGTCGATGGGTTTGAATGTTGCCCGAAAAGTCCAAATGAAATCGGGTTCTGCGTTAGATTTGAAACACTAGCCATCGTCTTGTTCGAAAATACGGATTTCGGTCCATTTTAGTCGGGTGGTACGAAAATCGCCCGAAAAGTCCAGATGAAATCGAGGACCGGGAGACCATTATAGCATTTTTCACCAAAATTTATAATTGTGTTTCGTGTTCTTCGTCAGATTTCAAACACTAACCATCGTCTGAAACTATGGACTTTTTGGTCCATTTTTGTTGGCTGGTACGAAAATCGCCAAAAAAGTCCAGATGAAATCGAGGACCGGGAGGCCCTCATAGCATTCTTCTCCAAAATTTATAGCCGTGTTTCGAGTTCTGCGCCAGATTTCAGACACTAGCCATCGTCTTTCTGAAAATATTGATTTCGGTCCATTTTTGTCGAGGGGTACGAAAATCGCCCGAAAAATCCATCTGAAATTGAGTACCAAAAGACTCTTATTATAGCATTTTTCTCATGAATTTATAACTGTGTTTATGGTTCCGGGTCCGATTTCAAACATTGGCCATTGTCTGGTCTGAAAATACAGAATTTGGTCCCTTATCATCGATGGGTACGAAAATCGCCTGAAAAGTCCATATGAAATAAAAGACAAAATGACCTTTATAAATTCTTCATCTAAATTTATAACTTTGTTTCGGGTTCCGCCTTATATTTCAAACACTAGCCATCGCCTTGTTCAAAAATACGGATTTCGGTCTATTTAAGTCGGGTGGTACGAAAATCACCCTAAAAGTCCATACGAAATCGCAGGCCAGGAGACCATTATAGCATTCTTCTCCAAAATTTATAACTGTGTTGCGGGTTCCGCGCCTTATTTTAAGCATGAGCTATCGTGTGGTGTGAAAATACGATTTTCAGTCTAGTTTTGTGGGGTGGTACAAAAATCGCTGGAAAAAGATCAGATGAAATCGAGGACCAGGAGACCCTTATAGCGTTCTTCTCCAAAATTTATAATTGTGTTTCAGGTTCCACATCAGAATTCAAACACTAGCCATCATCTTGTTTGAAAATACAGATTACGTTAGATTTTTGTCGGGTGATACAAAAATTGCACGAAAAGTCTAGATGAAATCGAGGACCACAAGACCCTTATAGCATTCTTCTTTTAAACTTATAACTGTGTTTCAGGTTCTGCGTTTTATATTTCAAACACTAACCATCGTTTTGTCTGAAACTACGGACTTTGGTCCATTTTTGTCGGGTGGTACAAAAATTGCCCAAAAAGTCCATATGAACTAGAGTACCAGGAGACTCTTTTAGCATGCTTCTCCAAAATTTATAATTGTGTTTCAGGTTCCGCGACATATTTCAAACACTAACCATCGTTTTGTCTGAAACTACGGACTTTGGTCCATTTTTGTCGGGGGGTACAAAAATTGCCCAAAAAGTCCATATGAACTAGAGTACCAGGAGACTCTTTTAGCATGCTTCTCCAAAATTTATAATTGTGTTTCAGGTTCCGCGACATATTTCAAACACTAACCATCGTTTTGTCTGAAACTACGGACTTTGGTCCATTTTTGTCGGGTGGTACAAAAATTGCCCAAAAAGTCCATATGAACTAGAGTACCAGGAGACTCTTTTAGCATGCTTCTCCAAAATTTATAACTGTGTTTTGTATTCTACGCCAGACTTCAATCACTAGCCATCGTCTGGTCTGAAAATACTGATTTGGCCCTTTTCTGGAGTGGTACGAAAACGTCCCAAAAAGTCTAGATGAAATCCAGGACCGAGAATCCCTTATATCATTCTTTTTCTAATTTTATAATTTTCTTTTGGGTTCCACGTCAGATTTCAAACACTAGCCATCATCTTGTTTGAAAATACGGATTTTTATCCATTTTAGTCGGGCGGTATGAAAATCGCTCGAAAGTCCCGATGAAATCGAGGACCGAGAGACCCTTATAGCATTCTTCTCTAAATTTTATAACTATGTTTCAAGTTCCGCGCCAGATTTCTAAAACTAGCCGTCGTCTGGTCCGAAAATACAGATGTTGGTCCATTTTTATTCGAGGGGTACGGAAATCGTTCGAAAAGTCCAAATTAAATTGAGGACCGCAAGATCATTATAGCATTCTTCACCAAAATTTATAACTTGGTTTCGCGTTCCGCGCCAGATTTCAAACACTAGCTATCGTCTTGTACGAAAATACCCCGAAAACTCTAGATGAAATCGAGGACCAGGAGACTCTTATAGCATACTTCTCCTAAATTTATAAATGTGATTCGGGTTCCGCATCAGATTTCAAACACTATCCATTTCTTGTTCAAAAATACGAATTTGGGTCCATTTTTTTTTCATGTGTTCGAGAAACCCTAATAGCATTCTTCTCCTAAATTTATAACTGTGTTTCGGGTTCCGTGTCAGATTCCGAACACAAACCATCGTTTTGTTCGAAAATACAGATTTTGGTCCATTGTTGCGAGTGTACGAAAATTGTCCAAAAAATCCAGATGAAATCGAGGACCAAGAGACTCTTATTGTATTATTCTCCAAAATTTATAATTGTGTTTCAGGTTCCGCGACATATTTCAAACACTAACCATCGTTTTGTTTGAAGATACAAATTTCGGTCCATTTTAGTCGGGTGGTACGAAAATAGCCGGAAAAGTCTAGATGAAATCGAGGACCAGGAGACCTTTACAGCATTCATCTCCAAAATTTATAACTATTTTTCTGGCTTCGCGCCAAATTTTAAACAGTATCCATCGTCTGGTCCAAAAATACGAATTTGAGTTCCGTGCCAAATTTCAAACACTAACCATTATTTTGTTCGTAAATACGAATTTCGGTCCATTTTATTCGGATGGTACAAAAATCGACCAAAAAGTCCAGATGAAATCGAGGACTGGGAGACCCTTATAGCATTCTTCTCCAAAAATTTTAATTTTCTTTCGAGTTCTGCGTCCGATTTCAAACACTAGCCATCGTCTGGTCTGAAAATACGGATTTCGGTCCATTTTGGTCTGGTGGTAAGAAAATTGCCCGAAAAGTCCAGAACAAATCGAGGACCTAGAGACCCTTAAAGCATTCTTCTCCAAAATTTATAACTGTGTTTAGAGTTCCGCATCAGATTTCAAACACTAGCCATTGTCTTGTCCGAAAATAAGGATTTTTGTCCACTTTGGTAGGGTGGTACGTAAATTGCCTGAAAAGTTCATATGAAATCGAGGACCTAGAGACCCTTATAGAATTCTTCTGTAAATTTATAACTGTTTTTTGGGCTCTATGACCGGTTTTAAACACTAGCCATTGTCTGGTCCAAAAATACGGATTTCGGTCCATTTTTGTCGAGTGGTACGAAAATCACCCGAAAACCCAATTATAAATTTAGGAGAAGAATGCTATTAGAGTCTCTTGGTCCTCGATTTCATCTGGACATTTCAGGTTATTTTGGTACCACCCTATTGAAATTGATCTAAATCGGTATTTTTGAACTAGACGATGGCTAGTGTTTGAAATCTAACGCAAAACTCGAAACACTGTTATATATTTAGGAGAAGAATGCTATAAGGGTCTCTCGATCCTCGATTTCATCTGGACTTTTCGGTAATTTTCGTACCACTCGACAAAAATGGACGAAAATCTGTATTTTCAAACCAGACGATGGCTAGTGTTTGGAATCTCAAGCGGAACCTGAAACACTGTTATATGTTTAGGAGAGGAATATGAAAAGGGTCTCTCGGTTCTCGATTTCATCTGGACTTTTCGTGCGATTTTCGTACGACCCTCTACAAAAATTGACCAAAATCTGTATTTTCGGACCAGACGATGGCTAGTGTTTGAAATCTGATATTGAACTTGAAATGTAACACCCCGATTTTTAACAGCGCGAGTGTATTTTTTTTTTCAAAAACAAATTCATGAAACAAAGAATAATTAAGTAAAATACTATTGGATAAATATTTAAGTCGTAACACAACGACAAATAAGTCAACAGAATTTACAAGCAGCGGAATAGTTTTTGAAATACGAATCCAAAGTATTTACACTTCAAAAAGTGGTACATAGACCCCATCATAATAAAATGTCAAACAGACAATATTAGTATAGATACAATCGTCCAATTTAAAATAAACGCAATCCAAAATAAATACATATGTTCCCTCTATGTCAACCTAATCTGATCATTCTACCAAAAAACTATACACCATGAGTGATCTCCACGCGCCCCGTAAGATCCTCCTAACATAGCTCCAGTCACGCGTTCCCGTCTACATTCCCATCTACAGGGTACGAACCGGTAGGATTGTCCTGACTCTCATCTGAGGGCAAAGCCTAGATTTCCACAATAGTTGTAAAGGGTCACCAAACGAAATTAACAGTTAACACATAACATTTATGTTTTTGAATGGACAAAATAATCTTTCAACATAGCATGCACCTTAAAAGGGTTTCCATATGCCAAACATTCATAAGCAAGGTTGAAAAATGAAGTTTTTAACAAAACAACACTGTTGTATTCGAATACAGCATCTCTGTATTCGAATACAAGGCTGTTTCAACATTCAGCAGCAAAAAACAGCATGTCTGTATTCAAATACAACAGTCTGTATTCGACTACACAGTAAGTTAGTAGCAAAACAGCATGTCTGTATTCGAATACAATAGTCTGTATTCGACTACACAGTAAGTCAGTGGCAAAAACAGCATGTCTGTATTCGAATACAGCTTTCTGAATTCGAATACACATCAGACAACAACAGGAAAACAGCAAAATTCAGCAAAATTCAGGTTTTTAAAGGGTTTCGAAACCAATCAACACTTACACACAAATCCAAACAATCACACTTAGCAATTATAGCGCAATCACCACGACATCTTGCGTTTCGAAATAGTTTTGCAATCAATCACACTTACACACAATTCCAAAACATCCACACTTGGCAATTACAACACAATCACCACGACAACATAAGTTTCGAAATGGTTTTGCAATCAGTCACACTTACACACCATATCAATACATAACACTTAAACATAACTTGATTCAAACACGACTCGTGTGCCATGCACCCTAATACAATGCGTATATGCCAAAATGCATGGACTCGGAATTCCAAACCAAAACCCTCCTCGAAGGGCCGTAAATCATAATTGTACCGCCTATCGCAGGCCAAAGTACCAATTACCAAGGTGCCACCTATCACGGGTCTGCACGATTTACTAAAAAGCGTAAACCATAAACGTACTGCCTATCACGGGCCCGTATCGTTTACCGAGGTGCCACCTATCACGGGTCAACACGATTTACTAAAAAGCGTAAATCATAAACGTACCACCTATCACGGGTCAGTACAGTTTACCGAGGTGTCACCTATCACGGGTCAACACGATTTACTAAAAGAAAAAGCGGAAATCGTAAATGTACCACCTATCACGGGTCAGTACAGTTACCATGGTGTCACCTATCACGGGTCAACACGATTTACTAAAAGAAAAAGCGGGAATCGTAAATGTACCACCTATCACGGGTCAGTACAGTTACCATGGTGTCACCTATCACGGGTCAACACGATTTACTAAAAGAAAAAGCGGGAATCGTAAATGTACCACCTATCACGGGTCAGTACAGTTACCATGGTGTCACCTATCACGGGTCAACACGATTTACTAAAAGAAAAAGCGGAAATCGTAAATGTACCACCTATCACGGGTCAGTACAGTTACCATGGTGTCACCTATCACGGGTCAACACGATTTACTAAAATGTAAATCGCAAACGTACAACCTATCACGGGTCCGTACAATTTACCAAGGTGCCACCTATCACGGGTCAGCACAATTCACCAAAAATATAAATCGTAAATGTACCACCTATCACGGGTCAGTACAGTTTACCGAGGTGTCACCTATCACGGGTCAACACGATTTACTAAAATATAAATCGCAAACGTACAACCTATCACGGGTCCGTACAATTTACCAAGGTGCCACCTATCACGGGTCAGCACAATTCACCAAAAATATAAATCGTAAATGTACCACCTATCACGGGTCAGTACAGTTTACCGAGGTGTCACCTATCACGGGTCAACACGATTTACTAAAATATAAATCGCAAACGTACAACCTATCACGGGTCCGTACAGTTTACCAAGGTGTCACCTATCACGGGTCGACACAATTTACCAAATGAAATGCATGAGCATACACAGACTCCATTCACAACAATCGTTAAGCAAATGCAGATATTAAAAGATTCCCCATTTTTAATACCCATTTAACTTAAACGACTTTCAAACAACATTAATTAAATAAGTCATTAAGAGATTCCCCGTTCTTAATACCGATTTAACTTAATGATTTTCAAAACAAAACGTTAAGCAAACAGTCATATTAAGAGATTCCCCATTCTTAATACTCATTTACCGAAACGACTTTCAAACAACATTAATTAAATAAGTCATTAAGAGATTCCCCGTTCTTAATACCGATTTAACTTAATGATTTTCAAAACAAAACGTTAAGCAAACAGTCATATTAAGAGATTCCCCATTCTTAATACTCATTTACCGAAACGATTTTCAAAAACGATAGTTAAGTAACCGAGACATTAAGAGATTCCCCATTCTCAACGCCCAGTTAACTTAAACATTTTCCTCAAATACACATTAAGTAAACCGAGGTATTAAAAGATTCCCTATATATATATATTACTAATAATAATAATATATAATATATATATAATAATTAAACCTAAACCAATAAATACCTAAATATCTAGATATTTATGAAAATCATCTACTCTCGTCGTAACTCAATTGACAGATAAAATTTTCAGCGATAAGTGATATTTTTAACAAAAATCTATGGTGTCCAATTCTTCGTAACGTAAATAAATTATTCTTCGACAAATAATTTTTATTTAAATTCCAAAAATATATTTTTGGCATTTAACCCTCTAATTAGCAAAAACTAGGCTAAAAGCCTAAGAACTTCAACACCAAATACCCTAAAATTGTATAATTTAGGATTTAAAATTAAGGGTCTTACATGAAACATTGTAATCTGGGCTATTTGGGCAATTTTTGTACCACCCGACAAAAACGGACTGAAATCCGTATTGTCGAACAAGACGAGGGATAGTGTTTGAAATCTGACGCGGAAAATGAAACACAATTATAAATTTAGGAGAAGAATGCTATAAGAGTCTCTTGTTCCTCGATTTCATCTAGATATTTCGGGCGATTTTTGTACCACCTGACTCAAATTGATCGAAATCTGTATTTTCAAACAAGATGATGGCTAGTGTTTGAAATCTGACTCGAAAACTAAAA
This sequence comes from Cicer arietinum, assembly GCF_000331145.2. NCBI lineage: Eukaryota > Viridiplantae > Streptophyta > Magnoliopsida > Fabales > Fabaceae > Cicer > Cicer arietinum. Next base: position 12,104,819 of record NC_021164.2, on the reverse strand, counting down.
CACTGTCATAAATTAAGAAGAAGAATACTATAAGGGACTCTCGGTCCTCGATTTCATCTGGACTTTTCGTGCGATTTTCGAATCACCAGACAAAAATGAACTGAAATCCGTTTTTTTGAACCAAACTATGGTTAGTATTTTAACTCTGATGCGGAATCTAAAATACTATTATAAATTTAGGAGAAGAATGTTAAAAGGGTCTCTCGGTCCTCGATTTCATCTGGACTTTTCGTGCGATTTTCGAATCACCAGACAAAAATGAACTGAAATCCGTTTTTTTGAACCAAACTATGGTTAGTATTTTAACTCTGATGCGGAATCTAAAATACTATTATAAATTTAGGAGAAGAATGCAATAAGGGTTTCCTGGTCCACAATTTCATTTGGACTTTTCGGGCGCTTTACGTACCACCCGAAAAAAATGGACCGAAATGTGTATTTCGGACTAGACGATAGCTTGTAATAGAAATGTGACGCAGAACCCAAAACACAGTTATAAATTTAGGAGAAGAATGCAATAAGAGTCTCCTGGTCCTCGATTTCATCTGGACATTTCAGGAGATTTTCGTACCACCAGACTAAAATGGACCGATATCCGTATTTTCGAACAAGATGATGGCTAGTATTTAAAATCTGACGTGGACCTCGAAACACAGTTATAATTTTAAATGAAGAATGCTATAAGGGACTCTTAATCCTCGAATTCATATGGACTTTTGGGGCGACTTTCATACCACCCGACAAAAATGGACCGAAATACGTATTTTCGAACAAGACAATGGATAATGATTGAAATCTGACGCGGATCACGAAACACAATTATACATTTAGGAGAAGAATGATGTAAGAGACTCCTGGTCCTCGATTTCATCTGGACATTTCAGGCGATTTTGGTACCACCCGTATTTTCGAACAAGATGATGGCAAGTGTTTGAAATTTGACGCGGAAACCGAAATACAATCATAAATTTAGAAGAAGAATGCTATAAATGTCTCTCGGTCATCGATTTCCTCTGGACTTTTTGGGTGATTTTCATACCCCTTGACAAAAATTGACCAAAATCTGTATTTTCGGACTAGACAATTACTAGTGTTTGAAATCTGACGCGGAATCCAAAACACTGTTATATATTAAGGTGAAGAATGATATAAGGGTCGCTCAGTCCTCCATTTCATCTGGATTTTTCGGGCTATTTTCGTACCACACGACAAAAAAGGACCGGAATCCGTATTTGGAACAAGACGATGTCTAGTGTTTGAAATCTGACGCATAACGCGAAACACTTTTATATATTTACGAGAAGAATTCTGTAAGGGTCTCTTGGTCCCCGATTTCATCTGGAATTTTTGGGCGATTTTCATACTACCTTACAAAAATGGACCGATACACGTATTTTCGAAAGAGATAATGGCTAGTGATTGAAATCTGATGTGGAACCCGAAACACATTTATAAATTTAGAAGAAGAATGCTATAAGGGTCTCTCGGTCCTCGATTTCATATGGACTTTTCAGGCGATTTTCGTACCACGTGACAAAAATGGACCGAAATCCGTATTTTCGAACAAGACGATGGATAGTGTTTGAAATCTGACGTGGAACTTGAAACATAGTTATAAACTTAGGAGAAGAATGTGATAAGATTCTCCTGGAGCTCAATTTCATCTAGACATTTCGGGAGATTTTCGAGCCACCCAACTAAATCTGTATTTTCGGACCAAAAGAGGGAGAGTGTTTGAAATTTGACGCGGAACCTGAAATACTATTATAAATTTAGGAGAAGAATGCTATAAGGGTTTTCCGGTCCTCAATTTCATATAGACCTTCCGGGCGATTTTCGTACCACCCGACAAATATGGAAAGAAAACTGTATTTTCGAACAAGACGATAACTAGTGTTTGAAATCTGACATTGTGAAGATATTATCAGGACTTTTGTATCCAAACTAGTGGTATTATATGGAATCTGAAACACATTTATAAATTTAGGAGAAGAATTCTATAAGTGTCTCCCAGTCCTCGATTTCATCTAGACTTTTCGTTCGATTTTCATACCACTAGACTCAAATGGATTGAAATCCGTCGATTTCATCCGAAATACTGTATTAAAAGTAGAAGAAGAATGCTATAAAGGTCTCTCGGTCGTCGTTTTCATTTGGACTTTTCGGGAGATTTTCGTACCCCTCGACAAAAATGGACCAAAATCTATATTTTCGGACCAGACGATGGCTAGGGTATGAAATCTAACCTGGAATCCAAAATACTGTTATATATTTTGGAGAAGAATGCTATAAGGGTCTCCCGGTCCTCGATTTATCTGGTATTTTCGGATGATTTTCGTACCACCTGACTGAAATGGACAGAAATTCGTATTTTTGAACAAAACAATGGCTAGTGTTTGAAATCCGACATGGACTCGGAACACAATTATAAGTTTAGGAGAAGAATGCTATAAGGGTTTCTCGGTCCTCAATTTCATCTGGACTTTTCTGGCGATTTTCTTACCCCTTAACAAAAAAGGACTGAAATCTATATATTCGGGCAAGACGATGGCAAGTGTTTGAAACTAGCGCGGACCCTAAAACCCAATAATAAATTTTGGAGAAAAATGCTACCACGGTCTCTCGGTCCTCAATTTCATCTCGACTTTTCGGGTGATTTTTGTACCACCCGACAAAAAATGGACCGAAATCCGTATTTTCGAACAAGCTAATTGCTAGTGTTTGAAATTTGACGCGGAACCCAAAACTCAATTATAAATTTAGGAGAAGAATGCTACAAGGGTCTCCCAGTCCTCGATTTCATCTTGGATTTTCGGGCGAAATCCGAATAACAGTTATAAATTTTGGAGAAGAATGCTATAAGGGCATCCCGGTCCTCGATTTCATCCGGACTTTTCGAGTAATTTTCGTACCCCACGACAAAATCGGACTAAAATCTGTATTTTCAGACCAGACTTTGGCTAGTGTTTGAAATCTACCGTGGAACTCGAAACACAATTATAAATTTTGGAAAAGAATGCTACAAGGGTCTTCCAGTCTTAGATTTCATATGGACTTTTCGGGCGACTTTTGTACCACCCGACTAAAATGGACCGAAATTCGTATTTTCGAACAAGACGATTGTTAGTGTTTCAAATCTGACGCGGAACTCGAAACACAATTATAAATTTAGAAGAAGAATGTTATAAGTGTCTCTCGGTCCTCGATTTCATCTGGACTTGTCGTGCGATTTTCGTACTACCCGACAAAAATGGACGGAAATCCGAATATTTGAACAAGACAATGGCTTGTTTTTGAAATCTGACGTGGAACTCGAAACACAGTTATAAATTTAGAAGTAGAATCCTATCAGGGTCTCCAAGTCCTCGATTTCATCTGATCTTTTTGTGCGATTTTCTTAGCCTTCGAAAAAATGGACTGAAATCTATTATTCGGACCAGATGATGGCTAGTTTTTGAAATCTGATGCGGAATCCGAAATACTCTTATAAATATAGGAGAAGAATGTTGTAAGGGTCTTTTGGTCGTCGATTTCATCTGGACTTTTCGGCGGATTTTCGTACCACCCGATAAAAATGGACCCAAATCCGTATTTTTGGACCAAACAATGGCTAGTGTTTGAAATATGACTTGGAACCCGAAGCACAATTATAAATTTTGGAGAAGAATGCTACTAGGGTTTCCCAGTCCTAAATTTGAGCGATTTTCATAACACCAGACTAAAATGGACCAGAATTCGTATTTTCGAACAAAACGATGGTAAGTGTTTGAAATTTGGCACGGAACCCGTAACATAGTTATAAATTTTGGAGAAGAATGCTATAAGGGTCTCCCGGTCTTCGATTTCATCTGGACTTTTCGGGCGATTTTCATACCACCTAACTAAAATGAATTGAAATTCGTATTTTCGAACAAGACTATGGCTAGTGTTTGAAATCTGACGTAGAACCTGAAATACAGTTAGAAATTTAGAAGAAGAATGCTATAAGGGTCTTCCTATCCTCGATTTCATCTGGACGTTTTGGGAGATTTACGAACCACCCACCAAAAATGGACCGAAATTCGTATTATTGGACCAGACGATGGCTAATGTTTAAAATCGGGCGCGGGGCTCGAAAAACAGTTATAAATTTTGGAGAAGAATGCTATAACGGTCTCCTGGTCCTCGATTTCATCTGGTTTTTTCAGGCGATTTTCGTACCACACGACTAAAATGGATTGAAATTCGTATTTTCGAACAAAACGATGGTTAGTGTTTGAAATATGTCGTGGAACCTTAAACACTATTATGAATTTTTGAGAAGAATGCT
>NC_021164.2:12097299-12100491 GCF_000331145.2 Cicer arietinum | reverse complement strand
ATTTGATCTGGACTTTTTGGACGATTTTTGTACCACCATACTAAAATGAACCAGAAACTATATTTTCGAACAAAACGATGGTTAGTGTTTGATATCTAACACATAACCCAGAACACAGTTATAAATTTTGGAGAAGAATGCTATACGGGTCTCTCGGTCCTCGATTTCATCTGGACTATCGAACAATTTTCGTAACCCTTGACAAAAAATTACCCAAATCTGTATTTTCTAACCAGACGAGGGATAGTGTTGGTAATCTTACGCGGAACCCGAAACATAGTTATAAATTTTTTAGAAGAATGCTATAAGGGTCTCCTGGTCGTCGATTTCAACTGGACTTTTTGGGCGATTTTTATACCAACCGACTAAAATAGACCGAAAGCGGTATTTTCGAACAAGACGATGGCTAGTGTTTGAAGTCGGACACAGAAACCGAAACACAGTTTTAAATTTTGGAGAAGAATGCTATAAGGGTCTCTCGGTCCTCGATTTCATCTGGACTTTTCAGTCGATTTTTGTACCCATCGACAAAAATATGTCGAAATCTGTATTTCGGACCAAACGATGGCTAGTGTTTGAATTTTGATGCGGAACCCGAACCACAATTATAAATTTTGGAGAAGAATATTATAAGGGTCTCCCGGTCCTCGATTTCATCTAGACTTTTTGGGAGATTTTTGTATCACCCGACAAAAATTGACCAAAATCCGTATTTTCTTACAAGACGATGTCTAGTGTTTAAAATCTGATGCTGAACCCAAACATAATTATAAATTTTGGACAAGAATGCTATAAGGGTATCCTAGTCCTCGATTTCATCTTGTCTTTGAGGGCAATTTTTGTACCACCCAACAAAAATAGACCGAAAATCGTATTTTTGGACCAGACGATTGCTAGTGTTTCTCGGTTTTCGACTTCATCTAGACTTTTCGAGCGATTTTCGTACCACCCGAGTAAAAAGGACAGAAATCCGTATTTTCGAACAAGACGATAGCTACTGTTTCAAAACTAACGTGGAACTCGCAACACAATTATAAATTTAGAACAAAAATTCTATAATGGTCTCCCAGTCCTCGATTTCATTTGGACTTTTCGAGCGACTTTCCTACCCATCGACGATAATGGACCAACATCTGTATTTTCAGACTAAACGATGACTAGTGTTTGAAATCTGGCGCGGAACCTGAAACATAGTTATAAATTTTGGAGAAGAATGCTATAAGAGTCTCTCAGTCCTCTATTTCATCGGAACTTTTCAGGAGATTTTGGTACCACCCGACAAAAATGGACCGAAATCGGGTGGTACGAAAAATCCCAAATTTCATCTAGACTTTTCAGGCTATTTTCGTACCACCAGACAAAAATGGAACGAGATTCGTATTTTTAGACCAAATGATGGCTAATGTTCAAAATATGACCCGAAACACAATTATACATTTAAGAGAAGAATGCTTTTTAATTATTACATTATTTGACAACTCTATTTTATTAAATTTTATTATTAATTAAAATAGAGTTGTCAAATAAATATGTAATTATTTGTTTATTTAACAACTCAAATTTGTTCTATTGTCAAACAAATAAGTTTTAACGGAGTAAATAATAACATATAACAAAATAGAGTTGTCAAATAATGTAATAATTACATTTTTATTTGACCACTGAATTTTTTTATATGTTTTTATTATTTTCGTTTTGTTATTGTACTAAATAACGAAAATAATAATAACATTTAACAAAATCGAGTTGTAAATTAAATACAAAACGAAGATAGTAATAGTATATAATAAAATAATGTTGCTAAAGAAATATTTAAGTATTACATTATTTGACAACTCTATTTTATTTAATGTTATTATTATCTTCATTTTATGGTTTATTTCACAATAAAGATAATAAACATATAATAAAATAGAGTTGTCAAATAAAATAATAATAATTACTTATTTATTTTACAACTCAATTTTGTTATATGTTATTATTATCTTCGTTATGAAGTAAAATTATTAAACGAAGATAATAATGACATATAATAAAATAGAGTTGTCAAATAAATATGTAACTATTAATTTATTTGATAATTCTATTTTATCATCTGTTATTATTATCTTCCTTTTAAGATTTGACTGCATAACGAAGATAGTAATAACATATAATAAAATAAAGTTGTCAAATAAATATGTAATTATTACTTGATTAGACAAATCTATTTTATTATATGTCATTATTATCTTCGTTATGAAGTAAAATTATTAAACGAAGATAATAATGACATATAATAAAATAGTGTTGTCAAGTAAAGTAAAAAATACTTATTTATTAGACAACTTTATTTTATTATATGTCATTATTATCTTCGTTATGAAGTAAAATTATTAAACGAAGATAATAATGACATATAATAAAATAGTGTTGTCAAGTAAAGTAAAAAATACTTATTTATTAGACAACTTTATTTTATTATATGTCATTATTATCTTCGTTATGAAGTAAAATTATTAAACGAAGATAATAATGACATATAATAAAATAGTGTTGTCAAGTAAAGTAAAAAATACTTATTTATTAGACAACTTTATTTTATTATATGTCATTATTATCTTCGTTTAATAATTTTACTTCATAACGAAGATAATAACATATAATAAAATAGTGTTGTCAAGTAAAGTAAAAAATACTTATTTATTAGACAACTTTATTTTATTAAATAATATTATTAATTTAATTTTGTAATTGTACTTAATAACGAATATGGTAATAACATATAATAAAATAGAGTTGTCAACTAAATTAATTATTACATATTTATTTGACAACTGAATTTATTCCGTGCAACTATAAAAGGAACATAATAATAACATTTAATAAAATAGAGTTTTGAAATAAAGTAACATTGACAACACTATTTTATTAAATGTTATTATTATCTTCGTTTTATAGTTGTACTTAATGACGAAAATTGTTATAACATATAACACAATTGAACTCTATTTTATTATATTTAATTATTATCTTCATAATATAGTTGTACTACATGACGAAGATAATAATAACATATAATAAAATAAAGTGGTCAAATAAAGTACTAATTACATATTTATTTGATAAACTCAATTTGATTGTATGTTATTATATGTCAAATAATTAATTATTTCATATTTATTTGACAACTAAATTTTGTTATATTTTATT
>NC_021164.2:12095169-12096726 GCF_000331145.2 Cicer arietinum | reverse complement strand
AAATAAAGTAATAATTACATCTTTATTTGACAACTATATTTCATTATATGTTATTATTATGATCAATTTGTAGTAATATTTTGCAACGAAGATAACCCTATATGCTATAACCCGAACCTTAAACCTTAAACCATAAACCTTAAACACTAAACCTAAAATCCTGAACCTTAAACTTTAAACCTTAATTCCTTAACGTTATTTCTTAAATCCTAAACAACCTAACACACTAAACCCTAATAAAATAAAGATGTAATTATTACTTAATTTGACATCTCAATTTTTTTATATGTTATTATTATATATTTGTTATAAAGTAAAACTATAAAACAAAGATAATAATAACATAAATTAAATTAGAGTTGTCAAATTAAGTAATAATTACATATTTATTTGACAACTCTATTTTATTATATGTTATGGATTTTAGTCCATTTTTGTCGGGTGGTATGAAAATCGCCCAAAAAGTCTAGATGATAATGAGGAGCGGGAGAGACTTTTAGCATGTTTCTCCTAAATTTATAATTGTGTTTCGGGTTAGATTTCAAACACTAGCCATCGTCTGGTCAGAAAAATACAAATTTTAGTCCATCTTTGTCAGGTGGTACGAAAATCGCCCGAAAAGTCCAGATGAAATCGAGGACCAAAAATTTTAGTCCATCTTTCTCCTAAATTTGTAACTGTGTGTCGAGCTCGGTGTCATATTTCAAACACTAGCCGTCGTTTGAACCAAAAATATGAATTTAAGTCCATTTTTGTTGTGAAGTACGAAAATCGTCTGAGAAGTCCAAATGAGATCGAGGAATTAAAGACTCTTTTAGAATTCTACTCCAAAATTAATAACTGTGTTTTCGATTCTGCGTCAGATTTCAAAGACTAGCCATGTTCTGGTCCAAAATTAGCGATTTTTGTCCATTTTTGTTGAGCAGTACGATAATCGCCCAAGAAGTCCAAATGAAGTCGAGGTTTTGAAGATTCTTATAGAATTCTTCTCCTACAATTAAGATCGTGTTTCGGGTTCCGTGTTAGATTTCAAACACTAGCCATCGTCTGGTCCGAAAATACAGTTTTCGGTCCATTTTTATTGTTTGGTACGATTTTCAAACCCTAACAATCAGATTTCAAACCCTAGCAAATAGATTTCAAACCCTAGCAATCAGATTTCAAACCCTAAAGACTCTTTTATTAAATAATATTTATATGTTATTATTATTTTCGTTATTTAGTACAACTACAAAACGAAGATAATAATACCATATAATAAAACAGAGTTGTCAAATAAATATGTAATTATTACTTTATTTGATAACTCTATTTTATTATATGTTATTATTATCTTGGTTATGCAGTCAAACTTTAAAATGAAGATAATAATAACATATAATAAAAAATAATTATCAAATAAAATAATAATTTCATATTTATTTGACAACTCTCTTTTATTATACGTTATTATTATCTTCGTTTTGTAGTTGTACTAAATAATGAAAATAATAGTAACATATAACAAAATTGAGTTGTAAAATTAATATGTAATTATTACTTTATTTGACAACTCTA
>NC_021164.2:12087071-12094733 GCF_000331145.2 Cicer arietinum | reverse complement strand
ATAATTGTGTTTTCGGTCATATTTTGAACATTAGCCATTATTTGGTCTAAAAATACGAATTTCGTTCCATTTTTGTCGGGTGGTACAAAAATTGCCTGAAAAGTCTAGATGAAATCGGGAATTTTCATACCACCCGATTTCGGTCCATTTTTGTCTGGTGGTACGAAAATCGCCTGAAAAGTCCCAATTAAATCAAGGACTAAGAGACTCTTATAACATTCTTCTCTGAAATTTATAACTATGTTTCAGGTTCCGCGCCAGACTTCTAACACTAGTAATCGTCTGGTCCGAAAATACAGATGTTGGTCTATTTTTTTCGAGGGGTACGAAAGTCGCCCGAAAGTCCAAATGAAATTAAGGACCGGGAGACCATTATTGCATTCTTCCCTAGAATTTATAACTTTGTTTCGGGTTCCGCGCTAGATTTCAAACACTTGCCATCATCTAGTCCGAAAATACAGATGTTGGTCCATTATCGTCGATGGGTATGAAAGTTGCCCGAAAAGTCCAAATGAAATCGAGGACCGGGAGACCATTATAGAATTCTTGTTCTAAATTTATAACTGTGTTTCGGGTCCGCGTTAGATTTGAAACACTAGCCATCGTCTTGTTCGAAAATACGGATTTTGATCCGTTTTAGTCGGGTGGTACAAAAATTACCCAAAAACTCCAGATTAAATCGAGGACCAGGAGACCATTATAGCATTCTTCTCCAAAATTTATAACTGTGTTTTGGGTTACGCGCCAGATTTCAAACACTAGCCATCGTTGTTGGACTTTAGTCCTCTTAATCCTAATTTTGACATAATTAACAAACATACAATGTTCATACATCATATGATAAATCTAACATTTTAACTAAGCAAGATTTCAGGAACAACAACTCAACCCTACATACTTGAGACAATTGCTTGGAACTCAAGAAATCAACAAAAGTTGAAAATCTATTGAGTAAATCGATTAGGAAATCGATTTCGTAAAAGGGTTGTAAGGAAACATACTGTTTGTGGTTACACAATCGATTAGGCAATCGACTGGCACAATCAGAAATAAAAATTGTGCAAGTCAGTGGCAACCTGATTTACAGGCAAATCGATTGGCACATCGATTGTGTACATCACAAAGTAAAAACTGATTGAAACAAATCGATTGGGAAATCGATTGGGTAAGTCATAAGGACAATCCATTTACTAGGCTAATCGATTGACAAATATATTGCTTAAATAATATTTCAAAAGTAACATGACCTGTGACAAACAAGACTTGCGATAATCGATTGGCAAATCGATTAGGCCCGTTTTATAACTTTAATGAATCGATTGGTAAATCGATTTATTAGTTGTTTTTCAGAAACTATATAAACAGTTTTTAATCATTCTCTCAACAACACATCATAATACTTTTTAACACTTGAATATACTTCAGAACACAAAAGAACTCTTAAGAACATTGTGATAACATTCTGATATTGCTTTTTCAGATCAAGACCAAAAGATTGTTCATAATCATTAAGAGAGCTGAAAAAGAATTCTTGAGAAAAAAAGACAATGTTCTCACAAACACTCAATTGAACAACCAGATTCTTGTGAGAAACATTGATCAAGATTGAAGACAAACTTTGTACTTCTTTTATTTTGTTTGTAACAAATACTCTGTAAAGAAACGACTGTGAAAAATCCAGCTAGAAACTGGTGGCGATCTTCTTGGGTGAGAGGTCTCATCAAGAAGGAGCCGTACTTGATTTTGAGTTGGTCTGTCGAGTGACTGCAAGGATCAAGGGGTTAAGCAATAGGAAAGAATTCGAGTTAGATAGATAGGTTTCGAGGAAACTGGACAATCTGTAAACAAGTCTCAATTCTTTCTATTGGAGAAAAAGCTGAAATCCAGTTGGATTGTCAGGACTGGATGTAGGTTGTCTTATTGACAACTGAACCAGGATAAACCTTGGTGCATTCTATCCCTTATCCTTTTACTTTTAATTGTTCATCTTGTATGCCGTATTATAATTCTGCTGTGTATGAATCTGAATAAATCTTGCATCGTATGATTGTGTGTTCGATCTTAATTGTATGCTAGACGTATTCGATTTTCTACATTGCTTTAATTTGTTAAAGACTGATATATTCTGTAATTACGAGGTCATAATAATCAACAACCGTGTGGTCCGAAAATACGATTTTCGGTCTATTTTTGTCGGGTGGTACCAAAATCTCCCGAAAGACCAGATGAAATCAAGGACCAGGAGACCCTTATAGCATTCTTCTCCTACATTTATAACTCTATTTCGGGTTCTGCGTCAGATTTCAAACACTAACCATCGTTTGGTCTGAAACTACGGACTTTGGTCCATTTTTGTTTGGTTGTACGAAAATCGCCTGAAAAGTCAAGATGAAATCGAGGACAGGGAGACCTTTATAGCATTCTTCTCCAAAATTTATAAATGTGTCTCGGATTCCGCGCCAAATTTCAAACACTAGCCATCGCCTGGTCAGAAAATACTGATTTTGGTCCTTTTTTGTCGAGGGGTACGAAAATCGCCCGAAAAGTCCATATGAAATCGAGGACTAGAAGACTCTTATTATAACATTCTTCTCCTGAATTTATAACTGTGTTTTAGATTCTGCGTCCGATGTCAAACATTTGCCAACGTCTGGTCCGAAAATACAGAATTTGGTCCATTATCATCGATGGGAACGAAAATCGCCTGAAAAGTCCAAATGAAATCGGGGACCAAATGGCCCTTATAGAATTCTTCTTCTAAATTTATAATTGTTAATCGGTCCATTTTAGTCGGGTGGTACAAAAATTGCCCGAAAAGACTAGATGAAATCGAGGACCAGGAAACCCTTATAGCATTCTTCTCCAAAATTTATTATTGTGTTTCGGGTTCCGCATCAGAATTCAAACACTACCCATCAGTCGGTTTTTGTCTGGTGATACAAAAATCGCCTGAAAAATCTAGATGAAATCGAGGACCAGGAGACCCTTATAGTATTCTTCTCCTAAATTTATAACTGCGATTAGGGTTCTTTGCTTATATTTCAAACACTAACCATCATTTGGTCCGAAACTACGGACTATGGTCCATTTTTGTTGGGTGGTACAAAAATAGCCCAAAAAGTCCAGATGAAATCCAGTACCGGGAGACCCTTATAGCATTCTTCTTCAAAATTTATAACTGTGTTTCGGGTTCTGCGCCAGATCTCAAACAATAGCCATCGTCTTGTCTGAAAATACTGATTTTAGTCCTTTTTAGTCGAGGGGTAAGAAAATCACTCGAAACGTCCAGATGAAATCGAAGATTGAGAGTCCCTTATATCATTTTTGTTCTAATTTATAATTTTCTTTCGGGTTCCGCGACAGATTTCATACACTAGCCATCGTCTTGTTCGAAAATACGGATTTTGGTCCATTTAAGTCGGGTGGTACGAAATTAGCTCGAAAAGTGCCGATGAAATCGAGGACCAAGAGACCCTTATACCATTCTTTTCTAAAATTTATAACTATGTTTCTGGTTCCGCGACAGATTTCAGCCACTAGCCATTGTCTGGTCGAAAATACAGATGTTGGTCTATTTTTGTCGAGGGGTACGAAAATCGCCCGAAAAGACCAATGGAAATCGAGGACCGCGAGACCATTATAGCATTCTTCCCCAAAATTTATAACTTTGTTTCGAGTTCCTCGCCAGATTTCAAACACTAGCCATCGTCTTGTAAGAAAATAGCCCGAAAATTTGATAGCGTTTCAGCAAGTGTACTGAATCGTTGCAAGTAATAATAAAACGGTAGTACCGAGTGTCGAACTCAAGGATTGCGTTTTACTATTGAATTATATTTCATTACTAGAATTGAACAAAAAGGTTCCCAAGTTGATTGAAATAATGTTTGAAATTAACAACAATAATAAAATTGATCTTTTATAATGAGAAAAATGTCAGGGATGAGTTTCACTTCGAATCCAACCTTGGTGTCTAATTTGATCCTAGTTACTGAATTCCTTTATTGAATTATTACCGAGTTCTCTTTATTATTCTTGCCCTAATGTCTTAGTGACAGAACCTTTAATTCCAAAATAACCGCTAATTCCTTAGTGGATTTAAGATTAGAATTAAGCATTATCGTATAGAAATTCTCTTGTAAATTATTGCTTTGCAACTAATTTAATTGGTTTCATGACCTGCATCTATCCCTAGACTACAAACTCATGAATTTCTCATCTCAAGCATTCGTAAAGTCCACTTCCGTTTCAAAATACAAATCGTAGAACATTTTAATGTTGATCAAGCAATAAAAAGCATTAAGCACAGAGATGAGAAAAACAATTAAATAAACTCATTCATATAACTAGAAATCAAATCAGAAAAAAAAGGGTTTCATCTGGTTACACTCATCCCTAACAAATAGGGTTTAGTTACTCATGACAGAGATACAAAATATAAGGGTTAAAGAAGAATTACAAGAAGGATTCATGAATGATTCTTAATAAAACTCCTCCAATGATGTTAGAAACGGCCGTCTTTGAGTTTCTATGCTAGGGCACAAGTCTCCCAAGTTCCCAAGAGTAAAAAAGATCCATAAACAGTAAAAATTTGCATTTTTATGATTGCAGATGCGCGTCACGCGCCCCAGGCGCGCAGGGTTCGCTCCAGGCGCGCGTTGCCAGAACTGAAACACGAGAAATGCGCTTAAGGCGTGCAGGGCGTGCTCTAGGCGCACAACATCTGTTGCCTGATGTATTTTGCATTTTTCTCATCTTTTGCGTCTGAATTTGGTCCCTGTGTCTTCATGAAAAAACATCTTATTAACTCAAAGAACAAAAATCAACAAAATGTATCAAATAAATCCTTAATTTAACTGATGATTGAGGTTAAATAAGACTAAAATAGTGGGAAAATATGCATATGATGAAGAGTCATCAAAAGTCTACATGAAATCAAGGACCATGAGACTCTTATAGCATTATTCTCCTAAATTTATAAATGTGATTCGGTTTCCGCGTAAGATTTCAAACACTATCCATTGCTTGTTCGAAAATACGAATTTCGGTCCATTTTTGTCATGTGTACGAGAGACCCTTATAACATTCTTCTCCAAAATTTATAACTGTGTTTAGGGTTGCGTGTCAGATTCCAAAGACAAACCATCATTCTGTTTGAAAATACAGATTTTGGTCCATTTTAGTCGGGTGGTATGAAAATTGTCCATAAAATCAAGATGAAATCGAGGACCTGAAGACCCTTATAGCATTCTTCTCCAAAATTTATAATTGTGTTTCAGGTTACGTGTCAGATTTCAAACACTAGCCATAATCTTGTTAGAAGATACGAATTTAGGTCTATTTTCGTCAAGTGGTATGAAAATCGCCCAAAAATTCCAGATGAAATTGAGGACCGGGAGACCCTTATAGCATTCTTCTCCATAATTTATAACTGTGTTTCGTGTTTTGGGCCAGATTTCAAACACTAACTATCGTTTTGTTCGAAAATAAGAATTTCGGTCCACTTTACTTAGGAGGTACGGAAATCGAACGAAAAGTCTAGATGAAATCGAGGACTGGGAGACCCTTATACCATTCTTCTCCAAAATTTATAACTGTGTTTCGGGTTCCACGTCAAAATTCAAACACTAGCCATCGTCTAGTCCGAAAATACAGATTTTGGCATATTTTTGTCGATGGGTACGAAAATCGACCGAAAAGTCCAGATGAAATCAAGGACCAGGAGACCCTTATAGCATTCTTCTCCAAAATTTAAAACTGTGTTTCGATTTCTGCGTCAGAATTCAAACACTATCCATCGTCTTGTTCGAAAATACGGATTTCGATCCATTTTTGTCGGGTGGTACGAAAATCTCCCCAAAAGACCAGATGAAATCGAGGACCGGAAGACCCTTATATCATTCTTCTCCAAAAAGATTAATTGTGTTTTAGGTTCTGCCTCAAATTTCAAGCACTAGCCATGGTTTGGTCCGAAAAATACGGATGTCGGTCTATTTTGGCCAGATGGTACGAAAATTGCCAGAAAAATCCACATCAAATCGAGGACCTTGAGACCCTTATAGCATTCTTCTCCAAAATTTATAACTGTGTTTCGGGTTCCGTGTCAGATTTCAAATCCTAGCCATTGTCTGGTCCGAAAATACGAATTTATGTCCAATTTGATCGGGTGGTACAAACATTGCCCGAAAAGTCCGGATGAAATCGAGGATCGGGAGACCCTTATATCATTCTTCTCCAAAGTTTATGATTGTGTTTCAGGTTCCGCGTCTGGTATGAAAATACAGATTTTAGTCCATTTTTGTGGAGTTGTACAAAAATCGCCCTAAAAGTCCATATGAAATCGATGATCGAGAGACCCTTACAACATTCTTCTCCTAAATATATACCAGTGTTTCGGGTTCAAAAATACGGATTTTGGTCAATTTTTGTCGTGTGGTACAAAAATCGCCCGAAAAGTCCAGATGAAATCGAGGATTGAGCGAGCTGTATATAATTCTTATCATTAATATATAACAGTGTTTTGGGTTCCGCATTAGATTTCAAACACTTGCAACCGTCAGGCCCAAAAACACAAATTTTGGTCAATTTTTGGGGAGGAGTATGAAAATCCCCCAAATAGAATTTTTGACCTGGAGACCCTTATAGAATTCTTTTTCTAAATTTATAATTGTGTTTCGGTTTCCGCGTCAGATTTCAAACACTAGCCAACGTCTTGTTCGAAAATATGAATTTCGGTCCATTTTAGTCGGGTGGTACGGAATCGCCTAAAATGTCCAAATGAAATCGAGGACCATGAGTCTCTTATAGCATTCTTCTCCTAAATTTATAACTGTGTTTCGGGTTCCGCGTCAGATTTCAAACACTAACCATCGTCTTGTTCGAAAATATAGATTTCTTTCAATTTTTGTCTGGTGGTACGAAAATCGCCCGAAAAGTCTAGATGAAATCGAGACCGGGAATCCATTATAGCATTCTTCTCCGCGTCAAATTTCATACACTAGCCTTCTTCTGGTCCGAAAATACATATTTCGGTCCATTTTTGTTAGGTGGTACAAAAATCGATCCAAAAGTACAGCTGAAATGGAGGACCCGGAAACCCTTATAGCATTCTTCTCCTTAATATATAACCGTGTTTCGGGTTCCGTGTCAGATTTCAAACACTAGCCATCCTCTAGTCCGGAAATGCATATTTTTGTCAATTTTTGTTGAGGGGTACAAAACTCGCCCGAAAAGTCCTTATGAAATCGAGGACCGAGATACCCTTATAGCATTATTCTTCTAAATTTATAACCGTGTTTCGGGTTCTATGGAAGATTTCAAACACTAGCCATCGTCTTGTCGAAAATATGGATTTCAGTCCCATTTTGCCGTGTGTTACGAAAATCTCCCGAAAAGTCGAGATGAAATCGAAGACATGGAGATCCTTATAGCATTATTCTCCTAAATATATAACAGTGTTTTAGGTACCGTGCAGATTTCCAACATTAGCCATCATCTGGTCAGAAAATACAGATATTGGTCAATTAGTGTCGAGAGGTACGAAAATCGCCCGAAAAGTCCAGATGAAATCGAGGACCGAGAGACCCTTATAGCATTCTTCGTCTAAATTTATAAATGTGTTTCGGGTTCCACGTCAGATTTCAAACACTATTCATCATCTTGTTC
>NC_021164.2:12085460-12086798 GCF_000331145.2 Cicer arietinum | reverse complement strand
AGATTGAGCGAGCCTTATATCATTCTTCTTATTAATATATAAAAGTATTTTGGGTTCCGCGTTAGATTTCAAACACTAGCGATCGTTTGGTCCAAAAATACAAATTTTGGTAATTTTTATCGAGGAGTAATAAAATCCCCCAAAAAGTCCATATGAAATCGAGGATCGCGTCAGATTTCAAACACTAGCCATCGTCTTGTTCGGAAAATACGGTTTCGGTCCATTGTAATCGTTTGGTTCAAAAATACAGATTTCGTCCATTTTTGTTGGGTGGTACAAAAATCACCCCAAAAGTCCATATGAAATCAAGGACCGAGAGACCCTTATAGCATTCTTCTTCTAAATTTATAACTATGATTCGAGTTCCGCATCAAATTTCAAATACTAGCCATCATCTTTTTCGAAAATACGGATATCGGTTCATTTTAATCAAGTGGTACGAAAATCTCCCGAAATGTCCAAATGTAATCGAGGACAAGGAGACTCTTATAAAATTCTTCTCCTAAATTTACAACTGTGTTTCGGGTTCCGCGTCACATTTCTAATACAACCCATCTTCTGGTCTGAAAATACAGATTTCCGTCAATTTTTGTTTGGTCGTACGAAAATCGCTCGAAAATTCCAAATGAAATCGAGCACCAGGAACCCTTATTGCATTCTTCTCCTAAATTTATAATAGTATTTCGGGTGTCACGTCAGATTTAAAAAACTAACCATCGTCTGGTTCGATAAAATGGATTACGGTCCATTTTTGTTGGGTGGTATGAAATCGAGGACCGAGACACCCTATTAACATTCTTCTCCTAAATGTATAATAGTGTTTCAAGTTCCGCGTCAGATTTCAAACACTAGCCATTGTCTGATTTGAAAATACAGATTTTGGTCCATTTTTGTCAAGGGGTAAGAAACTCGCCCGAAAAGTTCAGATGAAATCGATGACCTATAGTCCCTTATAGGATTCTTCTTTTAATTTATAACTTTATAAATGTGTTTCGGTTTCCGGATCTGATTTCAAGCACTAGCCATCATCTTGTTCGAAAATACGGATTGATCCATTTTAGTCGGGTGTTACAAAAATCTCCCGAAATGTCTAGATGAAATCGA
The DNA here is from genome assembly GCF_000331145.2 of Cicer arietinum. Taxonomy (NCBI): domain Eukaryota; kingdom Viridiplantae; phylum Streptophyta; class Magnoliopsida; order Fabales; family Fabaceae; genus Cicer; species Cicer arietinum. The sequence goes on along the minus strand of NC_021164.2, from coordinate 12,085,694 downwards.
GGACCAAGAGACTCTTATAGCATTCTTCTCTTAAATTTATAATTGTGTTTCCGGTTCCGACTCAGATTTCAAACACTATCCATCGTCTTGTTCGAAAATACGGATTTCGGTCCATTTTTTTCAAGTGGTACAAAAATCACCGAATAGTCGAGATGAAATCGAGGACCGGGAGACCCTTATAGAATTCTTCTCCTAAATATATAACAGTGTTTCGGGTTCCGTATCAGATTTCAA
>NC_021164.2:12070758-12071897 GCF_000331145.2 Cicer arietinum | reverse complement strand
TGGTACGAAAATCGCCCCAAAAGTCCAGATGAAATCGAGGACCGAGAGACCCTTATTGCATTCTTCTTCTAAATTTATAATTGTGTTTCGGTTTCCGCGTAGATTTTAAACAATAGCCATCATCTTGTTTGAAAATACGAATATCTGTCCATTTTAGTCGGGTGGTAAGTAAATCGCCCGAAATGTCCAGATGAAATTGAGGACTAGGAGACTCTTATAGCATTTTTCTCCTAAATTTATAACTGTGTTTTGGGTTCCGCGTTAGTTTTCATGCACTATCCATCGTCTTGTTCGAAAATACGGATTTCGGTCCATTTTTTTCGGGTGGTACTAAACTCGCCGAAGAAGTCCAGATGAAATCGTGAATCGAGAGACCCTTATAACATTCTTCTTCTAAATTTATAATTGTGTTTCGGTTTCCACGTCAGATTTCAAACAATAGCCATCATCTTGTTCAAAAATACGGATATCGGTCCATTTTAATATCGTTCCATTTTAGTCGGGTGGTAAGAAAATCGCCCGGAATGTCCAGATGAAATCGAGGACCAGGAAACTCTTATAGCATTCTTCTCCTAAATATATAATAGTGTTTCGGGTTTCGCTTCAGATTTTAAACACTAGCTATCGTCTTGTCCGAAAATATAGATTTTGTCAATTTTTGTCGAGGGATATTAAAATCTCTTAAAAATCCCAGATGAAGTCTCTTATAAATGTGTTTCGGTTTTCGTGTCAGATTTCAAACACTAGCCAACGTCTTGTTCGAAATTTTGAATTTTAGTCCATTTTAGTCGGGTGATACGAAACTCGCCCGAAAAGTTCAGATGAAATCGAGGACCAAGAGACCCCTTATAGCATTCTTCTTCTAAATTTATAACTGTGTTTCGAGTTCCGCATCAGATGTCAAAAACTATCCATCGTCTTGTTCAAAAAAACGGATATCAATCCATTTTAGTCGGGAGGTACGAAAATCTCCCGAAATGTGTAGATGAAATCGAGGACCAGAAGTCTCTTTTAGCCTTCTTCTCCTAAATTTCTTACTGTCTTTTGGGCTCCGCATCACATTTCTAATACAAGCCATCCTCTGGTTCGAAAATACAGATTTTAGTCCATTTTTGTCAGGTTGTACGAAAATCGCCTAA
>NC_021164.2:12065600-12070258 GCF_000331145.2 Cicer arietinum | reverse complement strand
CTGATTAATTTGGTAACAAAAACTGATATATTTTCTGTTATTTCGAGGTCAAGATACCAACACGAGAGACCCTTATAGCATTCTTCTTCTAAATTTATAATTGTGATTCGAGTTCCGCATCAGATTTCAAATACTAGCCATCATCTTTTTCAAAAATACGGATATCGGTTTATTTTAGTCAAGTGGTACGAAAATCTCCCGAAATGTCCAGATGTAATCGAGGACTATGAGACTCTTATAAAATTCTTCTCCTAAATTTACAACTGTGTTTCGGGTTCCGCGTCACATTTCTAATACAACCCATCGTCTGGTCTGAAAATACAGATTTCCGTCAATTTTTGTTGGGTCGTACGAAAATCGCTCGAAAATTCCAAATGAAATCGAGCACCAGGAACCCTTATTGCATTTTTCTCCTAAATTTATAATTGTATTTCGGGTGTCACGTCAGATTTAAAAAACTAACCATCGTTTGGTTCGATAAAATGGATTACGGTCCATTTTTGTTGGGTGGTACGAAAATCGCCTGAAAATTCTAGATGAAATCGAGGACCGAGACACCCTATTAACATTCTTCTCCTAAATGTATAATAGTGTTCAAGTTCCGCGTCAGATTTGAAACACTAGCCATTGTCTGATTTGAAAATACAGATTTTGGTCCATTTTTGTCGAGGGGTAAGAAACTCGCCCGAAAAGTTCAGATGAAATCGAGGACCGAGACACCCTATTAACATTCTTCTCCTAAATGTATAATAGTGTTCAAGTTCCGCGTCAGATTTGAAACACTAGCCATTGTCTGATTTGAAAATACAGATTTTGGTCCATTTTTGTCGAGGGGTAAGAAACTCGCCCGAAAAGTTCAGATGAAATCGAGGACCAAGAGACTCTTATAGCATTCTTCTCTTAAATTTATAACTGTGTTTCAGGTTCCGACTCAGATTTCAAACACTATCCATCGTCTTGTTCGAAAATACAGATTTCGGTCCATTTTTTTCAAGTGGTACAAAAATCGCCAAATAGTCGAGATGAAATCGAGGACCGGGAGACCCTTATAGAATTCTTCTCCTAAATATATAACAGTGTTTCGGGTTCCGTATCAGATTTCAAACACTAGCCATTGTCTGGTCCGAAAATACAGATTTTGGTCCACTTTTGTAGAGGGATACAAAAATCTCCCGAAAATTCCAGATGAAATCGAGGAACGACAGACCCTTATAGCATTGTTCTTCTAAAATTGTAACTGTCTAGCGGGTTCCGTGCAGATTTCAAACACTAGCCATCATTTTGTTCAAAAACCCGAATATCAGTCCATTTTAGTAGGGTGGTACAAATATCTCCTGAAATGTCCAGATGAAATCGAGGAACAAGAGACTCTTATAGCATTTTTCTCCTAAATTTATAACTATGTTTCGGGTTTCGCGTTAGTTTTCAAACACTATCCATCGTCTTGTTCGAAAATACGGATTTCGGTCCATTTTTGTCGGATGGTACGAAAATCGCCCCAAAAGTCCAGATGAAATCGAGGACCGAGAGACCCTTATTGCATTCTTCTTCTAAATTTATAATTGTGTTTCGGTTTCCGCGTAGATTTTAAACAATAGCCATAATCTTGTTTGAAATTACGAATATCTGTCCATTTTAGTCGGGTGGTACGTAAATCGCCCGAAATTTCCATATGAAATTGAGGACTAGGAGACTCTTATAGCATTTTTCTCCTAAATTTATAACTGTGTTTTGGGTTCCGCGTCAGTTTTCATGCACTATCCATCGTCTTGTTCGAAAATACGGATTTCGGTCCATTTTTTCCGGGTGGTACTAAAATCGCCGAAGAAGTCCAGATGAAATCGTGAATCGAGAGACCCTTATAACATTCTTCTTCTAAATTTATAAATGTGTTTCGGTTTCCACGTCAGATTTCAAACAATAGCCATCATCTTGTTCAAAAATACGGATATCGGTCCATTTTAGTCGGGTGGTAAGAAAATCGCCCGGAATGTCCAGATGAAATCGAGGACCAGGAAACTCTTATAGCATTCTTCTCCTAAATTTATAACTGTGTTTCGGCTTTCGCGTAAGTTTTCAAACACTATCCATCGTCTTGTTCGAAAATACAGATTTCAGTCCATTTTTGTTGTGTGGTACGAAAATCGCACGAAAAGTCTAGATAAAATCGAGGACTGAGCGACCTTTATATTGTTCTTCTACTTACTATATAATAGTGTTTCGGGTTTCGCTTCAGATTTTAAACACTAGCTATCGTCTTGTCCGAAAATATAGATTTTGTCAATTTTTGTCGAGGGATATTAAAATCTCTTAAAAAGCCCAGATGAAATCTCTTATAAATGTGTTTCGGTTTTCGTGTCAGATTTCAAACACTAGCCAACGTCTTGTTCGAAATTTTGAATTTTAGTCCATTTTAGTCGTGTGGTACGAAACTCGCCCGAAAAGTTCAGATGAAATCGAGGACCGAGAGACCCCTTATAGCATTCTTCTTCTAAATTTATAATTGTGTTTCGAGTTCCGCATCAGATTTCAAAAACTATACATCGTCTTGTTCAAAAAAACGGATATCAATCCATTTTAGTCGGGTGGTACGAAAATCTCCCGAAATGTGTAGATGAAATCGAGGAACATAAGTCTCTTTTAGCATTCTTCTCCTAAATTTCTTACTGTGTTTTGGGTTCCGCATCACATTTCTAATACAAGCCATCCTTTGGTCCGAAAATACATATTTTAGTCCATTTTTGTCAGGTTGTACGAAAATCGCCTAAAAAGTCCAAACTAAATCGAGCACCAGGAAACCTTTATTGCATTCTTCTCCTAAATTTATAACAATATTTCGGGTTCCACGTCAGATTTGAAAAACTAACCATCGTCTGGTTCGAAAAAACAAATGTCTATCGATTTTTTTTGGGTGGTACGAAAATCGCCCAAAAAAGTCCAGTTGAAATTGAAGACCGAGAGACCCTTTTAACATTCTTCTCCTAAATATATAACAGTGTTTCAGGTTTCGCGTCAGATTTCAAACACTAGCCATTGTCTGGTTTGAAAATACAGATTATGGTCTATTTTTGTCGAGGGGTACGAAACTCGCCTGAATAAAATGGATCGAAATCGGTATTTTTGAACCACCTGAATAAAATGAAAAGAAATCCGTATTTTTGATCAAAATGATGGCTAGTGTTTGAAATCTAACGTGAAACCTGAATCACAGTTACAAATTTAAAAGAAGAATGCTAGAAGGGTATGTCGGTCCTCGATTTCATCTGGACTTTTTGGGCGATTTTCGTATCCCTCTACAAAAATGGACCAAAGTATGTATTTTCATACCAGACGATGGCTAGTATTTTCGGACCAGACGATGGCTACTTTTATATATTTAGGAGAAGAATTCTATAAGGGTCTCCTGGTCCTCGATTTCATCTGGACTATTAGTGCGATTTTCGTACCACCCGACAAAAATGGACCAAAATCTATATTTCCCGACCAGACGATGACTAGTGTTTTAAATCTGACGCGGAACCCGAAACACTGTTATATATTTAGGAGATGAATGCTATAAGGTTATCTCAGTCCTCGATTTCATCTAGACTTTTCGGGCGATTTTCGTACCACCCGACAAAAAAGTACCGAAATCAGTATTTTCGGACCAAACGAGGGCTAGTGTTTGAAATTTGACGAGCAACCCAAAACACAATTATAAATGTTGGAGAAGAATGCTCTAACGTTTTCGATCAAGACGATGGCAAAAATGCTATAACGTTTTCGAACCACCAGACTAAAATGGACTGAAATCCGTATTTTCGAATAAGACGATGGCTAGTTTTTGAAATCTGACGCGGAACCCGAAACACAATTATAAATTTAGGAGAAAATGCTATAAGAGTCTTCTGGTCCTCGATTTAATCAGGACATTTCGGGAAATTTTCTTGCCACCCGACTCAAATAGACCGACACACGTATTTTCAAACAAGATGATGAATAGTGTTTGAAATCTGACGTGGAACGTGACACACATTTATAAATTTAGAAGAAGAATGCTATAATGGTCTCTCTGTCGTCGATTTCATCTAGACTTTTCAAGCGATTTTCGTACCCCTCGACATAAATGGACCATTATTTGTATTTTCTGACCAGACAATGGCTAATGCTTGAAATATGAGACGAAATCTGAAACACTATTATATATTTAGGAGAAGAATGCTATAAGGGTCTCCCTGTCCTCAATTTCATCAGGACCTTTCGGGCGATTTTCGTACCACAAGACCAAAATGGACCGAAATCCGTATTTTCGAACAATACGATGGATAGTGTTTGAAATCTAATGCGGAACCCGAAACACAGTTATAAATTTAGGAGAAGAATGCTATAAGAGTCTCCTAGTCCTCGATTTCATCTGGACATTTCGGGCAATTTTTGAACCACTCGACTAAATAAATCGAAATCTATATTTTCGAACAAGAAGATGGCTGGTGTTTGAAATCTGAATCGGAACCCGAAACACAGTTATAAATTTAGGAGAAGAATGCTATAAGAGTCTCCTGGTCCTCAATTTCACCTAGACTTTTCAGGCGATTTTCTTACCCCTCAACAAAATAGGACCAAAATCTATATTTTCGGACCAGACGATGGCAAGTGTTTGAAATCTGGCGCAGAACCTA
>NC_021164.2:12064250-12065386 GCF_000331145.2 Cicer arietinum | reverse complement strand
GGACCAAATTTTTTATTTTCGGACCAGACGATGGCTAGTGTTTGAAATCTAACTCGGAATCCGAAACAGAGTTATAAATTCAGGAGAAGAAAGCTATAAGGGTGTCTTGGTCCTCGACGATGGCAAGTCCTCGACGATGGTATAAGGGTGTCTTACCCCTCGACAAAAAAGGAACGAAATCTATCTTTTCGGACCAGACGATGGCTACTGTTTGAAATATGATCAAGGCAACCAAGGCCTCCTGGTCCTTGGTTTCATCTGGACTTTTCGGGTGATTTTTGTACCACCCAACGAAAAATGGACCGAAATCCGTATTTTTGAACAAGATTATTGCTGGTGTTTGGAATCTGACACGGATCCCGAAACACAATTATAAATTTAGGAGAAAAATGTTATAATGGTCTCCCGGTCCTCGATTTCATCTGGACTTTTCGGGCAATTTTCATACCAGCCGACAAAAATGGATTGAAATCCGTATTTTTGAACAAGAAAATTGCTAGTGTTTTAAATCTAAGGCAGACACCGAAACTCAGTCGTAAATTTAGGAGAAGAATGTTATAATCGTCACCTGGTCCTCGATTTCATCTGGTCTTTTCGGGCGATTTTCGTACGACACGACAAAAATGGACCGAAATTCGTATTTTCGAACTAGACGATGGCTAGTGTTTGAAATTTTACATGGAACCCGAAATACAATTATAAATTTAGAAGAAAAATTCTATAAGGGTCTCTTGGTCGTCGATTTCATTTGGACTTTTGGGGCGATTTTCGTACCCCTCGACAAAAATGGACCAAGATCTATATTTCGGACCAAATGATGGATGGTGTTTGAAATCTGACCCGTAATCTAAAACATTGTTATATATTTAGGAGAAGAATGCTATAAGGGTCTCCTGGTCCTCGATTTCATCTGGTATTTTCATGTGATTTTCGTACCACCCGATTAAAATGGACCGAAATTCGTATTTTTGAACAAAACAATGGCTAGTGTTTGAAATCCGACACGAAACTCGGAACACAGTTATAAATTTAGGAGAAGAATACTATAAGGGTCTCTCAATCCAATTGATGGCAAGTGTTTGAAATCTGGCGCTGAACCTAAAAACCAATAATTAATTTTGGAGAAGAATGCTATA
>NC_021164.2:12061199-12062648 GCF_000331145.2 Cicer arietinum | reverse complement strand
TTACATATTAATTTTACAACTCAATTTTTTTATATGTTATTATTATTTTCGTTATTTAGTACAACTACAAAACGAAGATAATAATAACGTAAAATAAAACAGAGTTGTCAAATAAATATGTAATTATTAATTTATTTGATAATTTTATTTTATCATATATTATTATTATTATCTTCATTTTAAGGTTTGACTGCATAACGAAGATAGTAATATCATTTAGAGTTGTCAAATAAATATGTAATTATTCCTTTATTTGACAACTCTAATTTATGATATGTTATTATTATCTTTATTTTATAGTTTTAATTGATAACAAAGATAATAATAACATATAATAAAATAGAGTTGTCAAATAATGTAATAATTACATATTTATATGACAACTCTATTTTATTTTCTGTTATTATTATCTTCGTTTCAGATTCCGCGTCTGATTTCAAACACCAGCCATCGTCTTGTTCGAAACTACGGATTTCGGTCCATTTTTGTCGGGTGGTACAAAATTGCTCGAAAAGTCCCGATGAAATCGAAGACCGAGAGACTGTTATAGCATTCTTCCGCAAAATTTGTAACTTTGTTTCGGGTTCCGCGCCAGATTTCAAACACTAGCCATCTTCTTGTATGAAAATACCCCAAAAAGTCTAGATGAAATCGAGGACCAAGAGACTCTTATATCATTTTTCTCCTAAATTTATAAATGTGATTCGGGTTCCGCGTCAGATTTCAAATACTATCCATTGCTTGTTCGAAAATATAAATTTCGGTCCATTTTTGTCATGTGTACGAGAGTCCCTTATAGCATTCTTCTCCAAAATTTATAATTGTGATTCGGGTTACGTGTCAGTTTCCAAACACAAACCATCATTTTGTTCGAAAATACAGATTATGGTCCATTTTAGTCAGGTGGTACGAAAATCGTCCAAAAAATCTAAATGAAATCGAGGACCTGAAGACCCTTATAGCATACTTCTCCAAAATTTATAATTGCGTTTCGGGTTCCGCGCCAGATTTAAACACTAACCATCGTTTTGTTTGAAGATACGGATTTCGGTTCGTTTTAGTCAGGTGGTACGAAAGTTGCCGGAAAAGTCCAGATGAAATCGAGGACTATGAGACCGTTATAGCATTCTTCTCCAAAATTTATATTTGTTTTTCGGGCTCCGTTCCATATTTTAAACAATAGCCATCGTCAGGTCTGAAAATACGAATTTCGGTTCATTTTTGTTGGGTGGTACGTAAATCGCCCAAAAAGTCCAGATGAAATCGAGGATAGGGAGATCCTTATAGCATTCTTCTCCTAAATTTATAACTGTATTTTAGGTTCCGCGTCAGATTTCATACACTAGTCATAGTCTTGTTTGAAAATACGAATTTCAGTCCATTTTAGTTAGGTGGTATGAAAATCGCCCAAAAAGTCCAAATGAAATTGAAGACCGGGAGACCCTTATA
>NC_021164.2:12059553-12060985 GCF_000331145.2 Cicer arietinum | reverse complement strand
ATCGGGTTCTGCTTCATATTTCAAACACTAGCCATTGTTTGGTGCAAAAATACAGATTTCGGTCCATTTTTGTCGGGTGGTTCGACAATCCCCCGAAAAGTCCAGATGAAATCGAGGACCAAGAGACCCTTACAGCATTCTTCTCCTAAATTTATAGCATTCATCTTGGAAAATTTCCCGAAAAGTCTAGATAAAATTGAGGACCAGGAAACCCTTATAGCATTATTTTAGGTTCCGTGACAAATTTCAAACACTCTCCCTCTTCTGGTCCGAAAATACAGATTTTGGTCCATTTTTGTCGGGTATTACAAATACGATCCAAAAGTCCAAATGAAATCGAGGACCGGGAAACCCTTATAGCATTCTTCTCCTTAATATATCACCGTGTTTTGGGATCCGCGTTAGACTTCAAACACTAGCCATCGTCTGGTCCGAAAATACATATTTTGGTCAATGTTTGTCGAAAAGTCTAGATGAAATCGCACAAAAAGTCTAGAAATTTCTCCCGAAAAGTCTAGATGAAATCGAGGACCGAGAGTCCCTTACAGCATTCTTCTTCTAAATTTATAATTGTGTTTCTGGTTCTGCTTCAGATTTCAAACACTAGCCATCATCTTGTTAGAAAATACGGATTTCAGTCCAATTTAGTTGGGTGGCACGAAAATCACCCGAAATGTCCAGATGAAATCGGGGACCATGAGACTCTTATAGCATTCTTCTCCTAAATTTATAATTGTGTTTCATGTTCCGCGTCAGATTTCGAACACTATCCATAGTCTTGTTCCAAAATATGGATATCGGTTCATTTTTGTCATGTGGTACGAAAATAGCCTGAAAAGTCCAGATGAAATCGAGGACCGAGCGGCCCTTATATCATTCTTCTCCTTAATATATAATAATGTTTCGGGTTCCGTGTCATATTTCAAACACTAGTAATCGTCTAGTCCGAAAATACAAATTTTGGTCAATTTTTGTCAAGGGGTATGAAAATCGCCCAAAAAGTCCAGATGAAATCGATGACCGAGAGACATTTATAGCATTCTTCTTCTAAATTTATGATTGTATTTTGGTTTCCGCGTCAGATTTCAAACACTAGCCATCGTCTTGTTCGAAAATACGGATTTATGTCCATTTTAGTCAGGTGGTACGAAAATCGCCTAAAATGTCTAGATGAAATCGAGGACCAGGAGTCTCTTATTGCATTCTTTTCCTAAATTTATAATTGTGTTTTGGGTTCCGGGTCAGATTTCAAACACTATCTATCGTCTTGTTCGAAAATACGGATTTATGTCCATTTTAGTCAGGTGGTACGAAAATCGCCTAAAATGTCTAGATGAAATCGAGGACCAGGAGTCTCTTATTGCATTCTTTTCCTAAATTTATAATTGTGTTTTGGGTTCCGGGTCAGATTTCAAACACTATCTATCGTCTT
>NC_021164.2:12054393-12059427 GCF_000331145.2 Cicer arietinum | reverse complement strand
AGGTGGTATGAAAATCGCCAGAAAAGTCCAGATGAAATCGAGAATCGAGAGATTTTGGTCCATTTTCGCTTGAGATTTCAAACACTAGCCATCGTCTGGTTTGAAATTACATGTTTTGGTCCATTTTTGTCGAGTAGTACGAAAATTGCCGAAAAGTCCAGATGAAATCGACAACCGAGACACCCTTATTGCATTTTTTTCCTAAATATATAATGGTGTTTTGGGTTCCTCGTCAAATTTCAAACACTAGCCATCGTCTATTCCAGAAATATTGATTTAGATCCATTTTAGTCGGGTGGTACGAAAATAACCCAAAATGTCCAAATGAAATCGAGGACGATGAGACTCTCATAGCATTCTTCTCCTAAATTTATAATTGTGTTTCGGTTTCCGCATCATTTTTCAAACACTATCCATCGTCTTGTTTGAAAATAAGAATTTCGGTCTATTTTTGTTGGGTGGTACGAAAATCTCCCCAAAAGTCCAGATGAAATCGAGGTCCGAGAGACCCTTATAGCATTCTTCTTCTAAATTTATAACTGTGTTTCGAGTTCCTTATCAAATTTCAAATACTAGCCATCATCTTGTTCGAAAATACAGATATCGGTCCATTTTAGTCGGGTGGTTTGAAAATCTCCATAAATGTCCAGATGAAATCGAGGACCTAGAGACTTTTATAGCATTCTTTTCTAAATATATAATAATGTTTCGGGTTATGCATCAGAATCCAAACACTAGCCATCTTTTAGTCCAAAAATACAGATTTTGGTCCCTTTTTTCGAGGGGTACAAAACTCATCCAAAATGTGTAGATGAAATCGAGGACCGAGATTCCCTTATAGCATTCTTCTACTAAATTTAAAACTGTGTTTCGGGTTCCGCTACAAATTTCAAACACTATCCATCATCTCGTTCAAAAATATGGATTTCGGTCCATTTTTGTCGTGTGGTACGAAAATTGCCCGAAAAGTCCATATGAAATCGAGGACCGAGAGACCCTTAGAGCATTCTTCTTCTAAATTTATAAATTTGTTTTGGGTTGCCTGTCAGATTTCAAACACTAGCCATCATCTTGTTCGAAAATACGTATGTCGGTCCATTTTTGTTGGGTAATACGAAAATCACCCGAAAAGTCTAGATGAAATCGAGGACTGAGAGACCCTTACAACATTCATCTCTTAAATTTATAAAAGGAATTTTGCGTTATGCGTCAGATTTCAAACACTAGACATCGTCTTGTTCCAAAATACGGATATCGGTCCATTTTTGTCGTGTGGTACGAAAATAGTCCAAAACGTTCAGACGAAATCGAGGACCGAGCTACCTTTATATTATTCTTCTCCTTAATATATAACAGTGTTTCGGGTTCTGCGTCAGATTTCAAACACTAGTAATCGTCTAGTCCGAAAATACAGATTTTGGTCAATTTTTGTCCAGCGTTATGAAAATCGCCCAAAAAGTTCAGATGAAATCGATGACCGAGAGACATTTATAGCATTCTTCTTCTAAATTTATGACTGTATTTCGGTCTCCGCGTCAGATTTCAAATACTAGCCATCGTCTTGTTCGAAAATACGAATTTCAGTCCATTTTAGTCGGGTGGTACGAAAATCGCCTAAAATGTCTAGATGAAATCGAGGACTAGGAGTCTCTTATAGGATTCTTCTGCTAAATTTATAATTGTGTTTCGGGTTCCTAGGAAGATTTCAAACACTATCCATCGTCTTGTTCGAAAATATTGATTTCGGTCCATTTTTGTCAGGTGGTACTAAAATTGCCCAAAGAGTCCAGATGAAATCGAGGACAGGGAGACCCATACATAACTCCTCTCCTAAATATATAATAGTGTATCAGGTTCCATATCAGATTTCAAACACTAGCCATTGTTTGGTCCGAAAATATAGATTTTGGTCCATTTTTGTAGAGGGTGGTACGAAAATCGCCCGAAAAGTCTAGATGAAATCGAGAACTAAGAGACCCTTTTAACATTCTTCTCCTACATATATAACAGTGTTTCAGGTTCCGCTGGAGATTTCAAACACTATCCATCGTCTGATTTGAAAATACAGATTTCGGTCCATTTTTGTTGAGTAGTACAAAAATTGCTAAAAAGTCCAGATGAAATCGAGGACCGAGAAACCCTTATTGCATTTTTCTCCTAAATATATAGCAGTGGTTTGGGTTCCTCGTCAGATTTCAAACACTATCCATCGTCTTGTTGGAAAATACGAATTTCGGTCCATTTTTGTTGGTTGGTACGAAAATCTCTTCAAAAGTCCAGATGAAAACGAGGACCGAGAGACCCTTATAGAATTCTTCTTCTAAATTTATAAATGTGTTTCGAGTTCCGCATCAGATTTCAAATACTAGCCATCATCTTGTTCGAAAATACAGATATCGGTCCATTTTAGTCGGGTGGTATGAAAATCTCCATAAATGTCCAGATGAAATCAAGGACCTAGAGACTCTTATAGAATTCTTCTCCTTAATTTAGAACTGTGATTCGGGTTCCGCGTCACATTTCTAATACAAGCCATCGTTTGGTCTGAAAATACAAATTTTGGTCCATTTATGTTTGGCGGTACGAAAATCGCCCAAAAAGTCCAAATGAATTCGAAAACCGGGAAACCCTTATTGCATTCTTCTCCAAAACCTATAACAGTATTTCGGGTTCGGCGTCAGATTTAAAAAACTGACCATCGTCTGGTTCAAAAAAATAAATTTCGGTCTATTTTTGTCAGGAGGTACGAAAATCGCCCGAAAGGTCAAGATGAAATCAAGCACCGAGAAACCCTTTTGTCATTCTTCTCCTAAATATATAATTGTGTTTTAGGTTCCGCGACAGATTTGAAACACTAGCCCTCGTTTGGTTTGAAAATATAGATTTTGTTCCATTTTTGCCGAGGGGTAAGAAACTTGCCCAAAAAGTACAGATGAAATCGAGGACCCAGAGTCTCTTATTGCATTCTTCTTCTATATTTATAATTGTGTTTCGGTTTCCGCATCAGATTTCAGACACTACCGATCATCTTATTTGAAAATACGGATTTTAGTTCATTTTAGTCGGGTGGTACAAAAATCGCCCGAAATGTCCAGCTGAAATCGTGGACCAAGAAACTCATATTGCATTCTTCTCATAAATTTATAAATGTGTTTCGGGTTCTGTGTCAGATTTCAAACACTATCCATCGTCTTGTTCGAAAATAAGGATTTCAATCCATTTTTGTCGGGTGGTACAAAAATCGGCCGAATAGTCCAAATGAAATCGAGGACCAGGAGACCCTTATAGAATTCTTCTCCTAAATATATAACAGTGTTTCGAGTTCCAATAAGATTTTAAACACTATCCATCGTCTAGTCCAAAATGACATATTTTGATCCATTTTTTTTAGGGACAAAAAAAATCCCCCAAAAAATCCAAGATTAAATCGGCCGAATAGTCCAAAAATACAGATTTTGGTCCTTTTTTTGAGTGGTACGAAACTTGCCCGAAATGTCTAGATGAAATCGAAGACCGAGAGTCCCTTATACGGATTTCAGATTTCAAACAATAGCCAAGATGACGGCTAGTGTTTAAAATCGGACGCGGAACCCGAAACACAGTCATAAATTTAGAAGAAGAATGTTATAAGGTTCTTTCGGTCCTCGATATCTTCTTGACTTTTCGGGAGAATTTTGTACCCCTCGACAAAAATGGACCAAAAGCTGTATTTTCGGATTAGACAATGGCTGGTGTTTGAAACCTGATCTGAAACACTGTTATATATTAAGGAGAAGAATGTTATAAGGGTCTCCCGATCCTCGATTTCATCTGGACTTTTCGGACGATTTTCGTGCCACACGACTAAAATGGACCGAAATCCATCTTTTTGAAAAAAATGATGGCTAGTGTTTGAAATCTGATGCAGAACCCGAATAACTGTTATATATTTAGGAAAAGAATGCTATGAGGGTCTCTTCGTACTCGATTTAATTTGGACTTTTCGGCGATTTTCGTACTACACTATAAAAATGGACCGAAATCCGTATTTTCTAAAAAGATGATGGCTAGTGTTCGAAATCTGAAACCTAACCCGAAACACATTTATAAATTTAGGAGAAGAATTCTATAAGAGATTCTTGGTCCTCGATTTCATCTGGACATTTCAGGCGATTTTCGTACAACCTGACTAAAATGGAGTTTTTGAAAAAAATGGTGGCTAGTGTTTGAAATCTAACACGGAACCCGAAACACAATCACAAATTTAGAAGAAGAATGCTATAAGGGTCTCTCGGTCCTCGATTTCATCTGAATATTTCGGGCGATTATTGTACCACCTAACTAAAAGGGATCGTAATTCGTATTTTCGAACAAGATTATGGCTAGTGTTTGAAATCTGACGTGGAAACCGAAACACCATTATAAATTTAGAAGTAGAATGCTATAAGGGACTCTCGGTCCTTGATTTCATTGGAACTTTTTGGGCGAGTTTTGTACCCCTCGACAAAAATGGATCAAAGTCTGTATTTTCAAACAAGACGATTGCTATTGTTTGAAATATGACGCGGAACTTGAAACACTATTATATATTTAGGAGAAGAATGTTAAAAGGGTCTATTGATCCTTGATTTCATCTGGACTTTTCAGGCGATTTTCGTACCACCCTACAAAAATGGACTGAAATCCGTATTTTTGAATAAGACGATGGATAGTGTTTGAAAACTCAGACGGAACCCGAAACACAGTTATAAATTTAGAAGAAGAATGCTACAAGAGTCTCCTGGTCCTCGATTTCATCTGGTCATTTTGAACGAATTTCGTACCACCTGGCTAAAATGGACCGATATCCGTATTTTCGAACAAGACGATGGCTATTGTTTGAAATCAGACGCGGAAACCAAAGCATTGTTATAAATTTAGAAGAAGAATGCTATAAGGGTCTCTCGTTCCTCGATTTCATCTGGACTTTTGGGGCGATTTTCGAACCACCCGACAAAAATGGATCGAAATCCGTATTTCCGAACAAGACAATGGATAGTGTTTGAAAACTGATGC
>NC_021164.2:12047972-12050359 GCF_000331145.2 Cicer arietinum | reverse complement strand
GGACCAGACGATGGCTAGTGTTTGAAATCCGACACGGAACTCGGAACACAGTTATAAATTTAGGAGAAAAATGCTATAAAGGTCTCTTGGTCGTCAATTTTATCTGGACTTTTCGGGCGATTTTCGTACCCCTCGACAAAAATGGACCAAAATCTATATATTCGGACCAGACGATGGCTAGTGTTTGAAATCCGACACGGAACTCGGAACACAGTTATAAATTTAGGAGAAAAATGCTATAAAGGTCTCTTGGTCGTCAATTTTATCTGGACTTTTCGGGCGATTTTCGTACCCCTCGACAAAAATGGACCAAAATCTATATATTCGGACCAGACGATGGCTAGTGTTTGAAATCTGGTGCGGAACCTATAAACCAGTAATAAATTTTGGAGAAGAATGCTATAAGGGTCTCCAGGTCCTCGATTTCATCTGGGCTTTTAAGGCGTTTTTCATACCACCCGACAAAAATGAACCGAAATCAGTATTTTCGAACAAGACAATTCCTAGTGTTTGAAATCGGAGGCTGAACCCAAAACTCAGTTATAAATTTAGGAAAAGAATGCTATAAGCGTCTCCTGGTCCTCGATTTCACCTGGTCTTTTTGGGCGATTTTCGTATCACCCGACAAAAATGGACTAAAATTCGTATTTTTGGACTAGACAATGGCTAGTGTTTGAAATCTGGCGCGAAACTCGAAACACATTTATAAATTTTGGAGAAGAATGCTATAAGGGTCTCTCGGTCCTCGATTTCATCTGGACTTTACGGGCGATTTTCGTACCCCTCGACAAAAATGGATTAAAATCTGTATTTTCGGACCAAACTATGGCTAGTGTTGGAAATCTGACGCGGAACCCGAAACACAGTTATAAATTTGGAAGAAAAATGCTAAAAGGGTCCCTTGGTGCTCGATTTCATCTAGACTTTTCGGGCGATTTTTGTACTACCCGACTAAAATGGACCGAAATCCGTATTTTTGAACAAGACCTTGGCTAATTTATGAAATCTGACGAGGAATCTGAAACATAGTTTTAAATTTAGAAGAAGAATCCTATCAGAGTCTCCAAGTCCTCAATTTCATCTGAACATTTCGGGCAATTTTCTTACCCCTCGAAAAAAATGGACGGAAATCTATTATTAGGACTAGATGATATCTAGTGTTTGAAATCTGATGCAGAATCCGAAACACTGTTATAAATTTAGGAGAAGAATGTTTTGAGGGTCTCCCGATCCTCGATTTCATCTGGACTTTTCGGGGGATTTTCGTACCACTCGACAAAAATGGACCGAATTCCATATTTTCGGACAAGACAATGGCTAGTGTTTGAAATCTGACGCGGAACCCGAAACATAGTTATAAATTTTGGCAAATGATATCGACGACCGAGAGACACTTATAACATTCGTCTGGTCAGAAAACACGGATGATATTCTCCTAAATTTATAACTTTGTTTCGGGTTCCACGCCATCGACTAGTCAGATAATACGGATTTCAATCCATTTTTGTCGGGTAGTAAGAAAATCACACAAAAAATCAAAATGAAATCGAGGACTGAGAGAACCTGAGAGCATTCTTCTCCTAAATGTTTAACTATGTTTCGGGTTCCACGTCAGATTTCAAACACTAGCCATCTTCTGGTGCGAAAATACGGATTTCGGACCATTTTTGTCATTTGGTACAAAAATCGCCCGAAAAGTTTGAATGAAATTGAGGATCCAGTTACCCTAATTTGATTGTTCTCTTAAATTTATAAATGTGCTTCGTGTTTCATGTCAGAATTTAAACACCAGCCATCGTCTGGTCCGAAAATATGGATTTCGATCCATTTGTGTCTGGTGCTTCAAAAATTTTAAACAATGTTTCAAGTTTCGCATCAAATTCCAAACACAAGCCATCGCAAGATTCAAAAATACGGATTTCAGTCCATTTTTGTTTGGTGGTACGAAAATCCCCCAAAACATCCAAATAAAATCAAGGACCGGGAGACCCTTATAGAATTATTTTCCTATATTTATAATTGTGTTTCAGGTTCCGCGTCAGATTTCAAGCACTAGCCATCGTCTTGTTCCACAATACAGATATCGGTCCGTTTTAGTCGGGTGGTACGAAAATCGCACGAAATGTCCATATGAAATCGAGGACCTGGAGACTCTTATAGCATTCTTCTCCTAAATTTATAACTGTGTTTTGGGTTCCACGTCAGATTTCAAACACTAGCCCTCGTCTTGTCCAAAAATACAAATTTCGATCCATTTTTATTAGGTGGCACGAAAATCTCCCGAATAGTCCAAATGAAATCGAGGAATAGGACACCCTCATAATATTTTTATCCAAAGTTTTTAACTGTGTTTCGGGTTCTGCGTCAGATTTCAAACACTAGCTATC
>NC_021164.2:12043473-12047472 GCF_000331145.2 Cicer arietinum | reverse complement strand
CGTGTTTCGTACCCCTCGACAAAAATTGATCAAAATCTGTATTTTCGGACTAGATGAGGGCTAGTGTTTGAAATTTTACGTGGAACCTGAAATATTGTTATAAATTTAGGAGAAGAATGCTATAAGGGTTTCCTGGTCCTCGATTTCATCTGGACTTTTTGGGCGATTTTCGTACCACCCTACAAAAATGGAAAGAAATCTGTATTTTCAAACAAGACAGTGGCTAGTGTTTGAAATCTGACGTTGTGAAGATATTATGAGGACTTTTGTTTCAAAACTAGTGGTATTATAAGGAATTTGAAACACATTTATAAATTTATGAGAAGAATTCTATAAGGGTCTCCCGATCCTCGATTTCATTTGGACTTTTCGAGCGATTTTCAAACGACTAGACTAAAATGGATTGAAATCTATATTTTCGGACGAGACGATGGCTAGTGTTTGAAATCTGACCTGGAATCCGAAACACTGTTATATATTTAGGAGAAGAATGCTATAAGGGACTCCTGGTCCTCGATTTCATCTTGTATTTTCGGGTGATTTTCCTACCACCCGACTAAAATGGACCGAAATTCGTATTTTTGAACAAAACAATGGCTAGTGTTTGAAATCCGACACAGAACTCAGTACACAGTTATAAATATAGAAGAAGAATGATATAAGGGTCTCTCAGTCCTCGATTTCATTTGGACTTTCTAGGCGATTTTCTTACCCTTCGACAAAAAAGGATCGAAATCTATATTTTCAAACAAGACGATGGCAAATGTTTGAAATCTGTCGCTGAACCTAAAAACCAGTAATAAATTTTGGAGAAGAATGCTATCAAGGTCTCCCTTTCTTCGATTTCATCTGGACTTTTCAGATGATTTTCGTTCCACCCGACAAAAAATAGACCGAAATTCGTATTTTTGAACAAGATAATTGCTAGTGTTTGAAATCTGACGCGGAACCCGCAACTCAGTTATAAATTTAGGAGAAGAATGCTATAAGGTCTACGGGTCCTCGATTTCATCTGGGATTTTCAGGCGATTTTCGTACCACCCGACAAAAATCGACCAAAATCCGTATTTTCGAACAAGACAATTGCTAGTGTTTGAAATATGAGGCGGAACGCGAAACTCAATTATAAATTTAGGAGAAGAATGCTATAACGGTCTTTCAGTCCTCAATTTCATCTGGACTTTTTGGGCGATTTTCGTTCCCCTCGACAAAAATGGACCAAAATCTGTATTTTCGGAATAGACGATGGCTAGTGTTTGATATCTAACGCAGAACCCGAAACACTGTTATACATTTAAGAGAAGAATGATTTAAGGTTCTCCAGGTCCTCGATTTCATCTGGACTTTTCGAGCGATTTTCGGACTACCCGACTAAAATGAACCGAAATCTGTATCTTCGAACAAGACGAAGGCTTGTGTTTGTATTCTAACGCAGAACCCTATACACAATTATAAATTTAGATGAAGAATGTTATAAGGGTCTCTCGGTCCTCGATTTAATCTGGACTTTTCGTGCAATTTTCGTACCCCTCGAAAAAAATGGACCAAAATTTGTATTTTCAGACTAGAGGATGGCTAGTGTTTGAAATCTGACCCGAAATGAGAAACATTGTTATATATTTAGGAGAAAAGTGCTATAAGCGTCACTCGGTCGTCGATTTCCGCTGGACTTTTCGGGAGATTTACGTACACCTCGAAAAAAAATGGACCGAAATCCGTAATTTCCAACAAGACGATTGCTAGTGTTTGAAATCTGACGCGGAACCCGATGTACATTTTTAAATTTAGGAGAAGAATGCTATCAGAGTCTTCCGGTCCTCGATTTCATCTAGACTTTTCTGGTGGTTTTCGTACCACCTAACAAAAATGAACAGAAATCTGTATTTTTGGACCAGACGATTTCTAGTGTTTGAATCTGACGCAGAACTTGAAACACTGTTATATATGAACGAGAAGAATGATATAAGGGTCGCCCAGTCCTCGATTTCATCTGGACTTTTCGGGCAATTGTTGTACACCTCGACAAAAATCTTTCAATATCTGTATTTTTTTACCAAACGATGGCTTGTGATTGAAATCTGATGCGAAACCCGAAACAATGTTATATATTTAGGAGAAGAATGATATAAGGGTCTTCTTGTCCTCTATTTCAACTAGACGTTTAGGGCGATTTTCGTACCACACGACAAAAATGGACCGAAATCCAAATTTTCAAACAAGACGACAGATAGTGTTTAAAATCTGACGCGGAACCTGAAACACAGTTAGAAATTTAGGAGAAGAATGCTATAAGAGTCTCTTGGTCCTCGATTTCATCTGGACATTTCGGGTGATTTTCGTACCACCCGACTAAATTGGACTGAAATCCATATTTTCGAACTAGACAATGGCTTGTGTTTGAAATCTGACGCGGAATCCGAAACACAAATAAATCAAAATATGTATTTTCGGACCAGCCGGTGGCTAGTGTTTGAAATCTTACGCGGAACCTTAAACATGGTTATATATAAGGAGAAGAATTCTATAAGGGTTTCCCGGTCCTCGATTTCATTTGGACTTTTCGAGCGATTTTCATACCACTAGACTAAAATGGATTGAAATCTTTATTTTCGGACCAAAAGATGGCTAGTGTTTGAAATCTAACCCAGAATCCGAAAACACTATTTAGGGGAAGAATTCTATAAGGGACTCCTGGTCCTCGATTTCATTTGGACTTTTCGAGCGATTTTCATACCACTAGACTAAAATGGATTGAAATCTTTATTTTCGGACCAAAAGATGGCTAGTGTTTGAAATCCGACACGGAACTCGGAACACAGTTATCAATTTAGGAGAAGAATGCTATAAGGGTCTCTCGGTCCTCGATTTCATTTGGACCCTTCAGGCGATTTTCGTACCACCTAACAAAAATGAACAGAAATCTGTATTTTCGGACCAAACGAAGGTTAGTGTTTGAAATTTGACGCGGAACCCGAAAGACATTTATAAATTCTGGAGAAGAATGCTATATGGGTCTCTCGGTCGACGATTTCATATGGAACTTTTAGGCGATTTTCGTACCACCAGACAAATATGGCCCGAAATTCGTATTTTCGGACCAAACGATGGCTAGTGTTTGAAATCTGACGCAGAACCCCAAACTTAGATATAAATTTAGGAGAAGAATGCTACAAGAATCTTCTACTCCTCGATTTCATCTGGACTTTGTGGGCAATTTTTGTTCCCTTCGACAAAAATGGACCAAAATCTGTATTTTCGGACAAACGATAGCTAGTGTTTGAAATCTGTCGCGGAACCCAAAATAGAGTTGTAAATTTTGGAGAAAAATGCTATATGGGTTTCGCCGTCCTTGATTTCATCTGGACTTATCAGGCGATTTTCATACCACCCGACAAAAATGGACCAAAATCACTATTTCTTGAACAGACGAGGGATAGTATTTGAGACTTCTGGTCCTCTATTTTATTATATGATACTATTATCATTGTCATGTAGTTGTACTTTATAACGAAGATAATAGACACATATAATAAAATAGAGTTGTCTAATCAAGTAATAATTACATATTTATTTGACAAATCTATTTTGATATATATTGTTATTATCTTTGTTTTAGAGTTTTAGTTCATCACGAAGATGATAATAACATATAATAAAATAGAGTTGTCAAATAAATATGTAATTATTACTTGATTAGACAACTCTATTTTATTATATGTGTCTATTATCTTCGTTAGTTCTACGTCATATAACAAAATAAAGTTGTCAAATAAAGTAATAATTACATTTTTATTTTACAACTAAATTTTCTTATATGTTTTTATTATTTTCATTTTGTAATTGTACTAAATAACGAAAATAATAATAACATATAACAAAATCGAGTTGTAAATTAAATACAAAACGAAGATAATAATAGTATATAATAAAATAGTGTTGTTAAATAAATATTTAAGTATTACAGTATTTGACAACTCTATTTTATTTAATGTTATTATT
>NC_021164.2:12022854-12039380 GCF_000331145.2 Cicer arietinum | reverse complement strand
CGATTTCATATGGACATTTCGTGCGATTTTCGTACCACCCGACTAAAACGGACCGATATCTGTATTGTGGAACAAGACGATGGCTAGTGCTTGAAATCTGACGCGGAACCTGAAACACAATTATAAATACAGGAAAATAATTCTATAAGGGTCTCCCGGTCCTCGATTTCATTTGGATGTTTTGGGGGATTTTCGTACCACCAAACAAAAATGGACTGAAATCCGTATTTTTGAATCTTGCGATGGCTTGTGTTTGAAATTTGATGCGAAACATGAAACATTGTTTAAAATTTTCGAAGCACCAGACACAAATGGATCGAAATCCATATTTTCGGACCAGACGATGGCTGGTGTTTAAATTCTGACATGAAACACGAAGCACATTTATAAATTTAGGAGAACAATCAAATTAGGGTAACTGGATCCTCGATTTCCATCAAAATGTTCGGGAGATTTTTGTACCAAATGACAAAAATGGTCTGAAATCCATATTTTCGAACTAGACGATGGCTAGTGTTTGAAATCTAGCGTGGAACCCGAAACATAGTTATAAATTTTGGAATCCATATTTTCGGACCAGACGATGGCTGGTGTTTAAATTCTGACATGAAACACGAAGCACATTTATAAATTTAGGAGAACAATCAAATTAGGGTAACTGGATCCTCAATTTCATTCAAACTTTTCGGGAGATTTTTGTACCAAATGACAAAAATGGTCCGAAATCCGTATTTTCGCACCAGAAGATGGCTAGTGTTTGAAATCTGACGTGGAACCCGAAACATAGTTAAACATTTAGGAGAAGAATGCTATAAGGTTCACTCAGTCCTCGATTTCATTTTGATTTTTTGTGTGATTTTCATACTACCCGACAAAAATGGATTGAAATCCGTATTTTCTTACCAGTCGATGGCTAGTGTATCAAATTTGACGTGGAACCCGAAACAAAGTTATAAATCTAGGAGAATATCATCCGTGTTTTCTGATCAGACGAATGCTATAAGTGTCTCTCGATCGTCGATATCATTTGCCAAAAAGTCTAGAACAAATTGAGGACCCAGAGACCCTTATAGCATTCTTCTCCAAAAGTTATAACTGTGTTTCGGGTTCCGTGTCAGATTTCAAACACTAGCCGTTGTCTTGTCCGAAAATATGGAATTCGGTCCATTTTTGTCGAGTGGTACGAAAATCCCCCGAAAAGTCCAGATGAAATCGAGGATCGGGAGACCCTCAAAACATTCTTCTCCTAAATTTATAACAGTGTTTCGGATTCTGCATCAGATTTCAAACACTAGATATCATCTAGTCCTAATAATAGATTTCCGTCCATTTTTTTCGAGGGGTAAGAAAATTGCCCGAAACGTTCATATGAAATCGAGGACTTGGAGACTCTGATAGGATTCTTCTTCTAAATTTAAAACTATGTTTCAGATTCCGCGTCAGATTTCATAAATTAGCCATGGTCTCGTTCAAAAATACGGATTTCGGTCCATTTTAGTCGGGTAGTACAAAAATCGCCCGAAAAGTCTAGATGAAATCGAGCACCGAGGGACCCTTTTAGCATTTTTCTTCTAAATTTATAACTGTGTTTCGGGTTCCGCGTCAGATTTCAAACACTATCCATAGTTTGGTCCGAAAATACAAATTTTAATCCATTTTTGTCGAGGGGTACGAAAATCACTCGTAAAGTCCAGATGAAATCGAGGACCGAGAGACCCTTATAGCATTCTTCTCCAAAATTTATAACTGTGTTTCGAGTTTCGCGCCAGATTTCAAACACTAGCCATTGTCTAGTCCAAAAATACGAATTTCAGTCCATTTTTGTCGGGTGATTCGAAAATCGCCCAAAAAGACTAGGTGAAATCGAGGACCAGGAGACGCTTATAGCATTCTTTTCCTAAATTTATAACTGAGTTTTGGGTTCAGCCTCCGATTTCAAACACTAGCAATTGTCTTGTTCGAAAATACTGATTTTGGTTCATTTTTGTCGGGTGGTATGAAAAACACCTTAAAAGCCCAGATGAAATCAAGGACCTGGAGACCCTTATAGCATTCTTCTCCAAAATTTATTACTGGTTTATAGGTTCCACACCAGATTTGAAACACTAGCCATCGTCTGGTCCGAATATATAGATTTTGGTCCATTTTTGTCGAGGGGTACGAAAATCGCCCGAAAAGTCCAGATGAAATTGACGACCAAGAGACCTTTATAGCATTCTTCTCCTAAATTTATAACTGCGTTCCGAGTTCCGTGTCGGATTTCAAATACTAGCCATCGTCTGGTCCAAAAATACGGATTTCAATCCATTTTAGTCGGGTGGTACGAAAATCGCCCAAAAAGTCCAGATGAAATCGAGGACCAGGACACCCTTATAGCATTCTTCTCCAAGAGCTATAACTATTTTTAAGGTTCCGCGTCCAATTACAAACACTAGCCCTCGTCTGGTCCAGAAATACTTATTTTGGTCCATTTTTGACGGGTAGTATGAAAATCCCCTGAAAAGTCCATATCAAATCAAGGACCGGGAGACCCATATAGGATTCTTCTCCAAAATTTATAATTATGTTTCGGTACCTATGTCAAATTTCAAACACTAGCACTCGTCTTTTCCGAAAATACTGATTTCGGTCTATTTTTATCGGGTGGTAGGAAAATCACCCAAAAAGTCCAGATGGAATCGAGGACCATGAAACCATTATAGCATTCTACTCCAAAATTTATAATTGTGTTTGAGTTCCGCGGGAGATATCAAACACTAGCTATCGTCTGGTCTGAAAATATAGATTTTGGTCCATTTTTGTCGAGGTGAAGAAGAAATCAAGGAGAAGAAGATTCTTGTAGCATTCTTCTCCTAAATTTATAACTGAGTTTTGGGTTTTGCTTCAAATTTCAAAAACTAGCCCTCATCTTGTTCGAAAATACGAATTTCGGTCTATTTTTGTCGGGTAATACGATAATCGCCTGAAAAGACGAGATGAAATCGAGGACCGGGAGACCCTTATAGCATTCTTCTCCTAAATTTATACTTCTTTGGTCCAGGAAACCCTTTTAGGTTCCGCGTCAGATTTCAAACACTTGCCATCGTCTTTTTCGAGGGGTAAGAAAATTGCCTCAAAAGTCCAGATGAAATCGAGGAACGAGAGACCCTTATAACATTCTTCTCCTAAATTTATAACTGTGTTCCGAGTTCCGTGTCGGATTTCAAACACTAGCCATTGTTTTGTTAAAAAATACGAATTTTGGTCCATTTTAGTCGGGTGGTACGAAATTAACTCAAAACTACCAGATGAAAACGAGGACCGAGAGACCCTTATGTCATTCTTCTCCTAAATATATAACAGTATTTTTGATTTCGGGTCAGTTTTCAAACACTAGCCATCGACTAGTCCGCGAATACTGATTTCGGTCCATTTTTTGTCTAGTGGTATGAAAATTGCACGAAAAGTCCAGATCAAATTGAGGACCGAGAGACCCTTATTCATTTTTCTCCAAAAATTTTAATTGTGTTTCGGGTTCCGTGTCAAATTTCAAACACTATCCCTCATATGTTTTGGAAATACTGATTTCGGTCTATTTTTGTCAGGTGGTATGAAAATCGCCGGAAAAGTCCAGATGAAATGAAGGACCAGGAAACCGTTATACCATTCTTCTCCAAAATTTGTAACTGTATTTCGGGTTCTGCGGCAGATTTCAAACACTAGCTATCGTATGGTTCGAAAATTGCCCAAAAAGTCCATATGAAATCGAGGAGAAGAAGATTCTTGTAGCATTCTTCTCCTAAATTTATAACTGAGTTTCGGGTTCTGCATCAGATTTCAAACACTAGGCATCGTCTGATCTGAAAATACGAATTTCGGTCCATTTTAATCGGGTGGTACGAAAATCACCCGAAAATACCGGATGAAATCGAGGACCTGAAGACCCTTATAGCATTCTTCTCCAAAATTTATAAACGTGTTTTGGGTTCCGCGTCAAATTTCAAACACTAGCCCTCGTCTTGTTGGAAATTACGGATTTCAGTCCATTTTTGTCGGGGTGTACGGAATTTGCCCGAAAAGTCCAGATAGTCGGGTGTACGAAAATCATCTGAAAATACTAGATGAAATCGAGGACCAGGAGACCCTTATAGAATTCTTCTCCTAAATTTATAAATATGTTTCAGATCGAGAACCGGGAAACCCTTATAGCACTCTTCTCTTAAATATTTAACAGTATTTCAGGTTCCACATCAAATTTCAAACACTAGTCCTCTTCTAGTCCGAAAATACATATATTAGTCCATTTTTAACTGTGTTTTGGGTTTCACATCAAATTTCAAATACAATCCATCGTCTTGTTTGAAAATATGGATTTCGGTTAATTTTTGTCGTATGGTACGAAAATCGCCCTAAAAGTTCGGATCAAATCAAGGACTGGGAGACCCTTATAGCATTCTTCTCCTAAATATATAACAGTGTTTCGGGTTCCGCGTCAGATTTCATAGACTAGCCATCGTCTGGTAAGAAAATACATATATTGGTCCATTTTTATTGAGGGGTACGAAAATCGCCAGAAAATGCCAGATAAAATCGAGGACCGAGAGACCCTTATAGCATTCTTCTTCTAAATTTATAAATGTGTTTCATGTTCCGCGTCAGATTTCAAACACTAGCCATCATCTTGTTCGAAAATACGTATATCAGTCTATTTTAGTCGGGTGGCACGAAAATTGCCCTAAATGTCCAGATGAAATCGAGGACTAGAAGACTCTTATAACATTTTTCTCCTAAATTTACAATTGCGCTTCAGTTTCCGCATCATATTTCAAACACTAGACATGGGCTTGTTCGAAAATACGGATTTCGATCCATTTTAGTCGTGTGGTGTGAAAATTGCTCGAAAGGTCCAGATGAAATTGAGGACCGGGCGACCCTTATATCATTCTTCACCTTAATATACAACAGTGTTTCGAGTTCTGCGTCAAATTTAAAACACTAGCAATCGTCAAGTTCGAAAATACAGATTTCAAACACTAGCCAACGTCTGGTTGGAAAATAAAGATTTTGGTCCATTTTTTTCGAGCGGTACAAAACTCTCCCGAAAAGTTCAGATAAAATCGTATAGCACTCTTCTCCTAAATATATAACAGTGTTTCGGGTACCGCGTTAGATTTCAAACACTAGCCATAGTCTATTACAAAAATATAGATTTTTGTCCATTTATGACGAAGGGTATGAAACTTGCTCGAAAATTCTAGATGAAACTGAGGACAGAGAGTCCCTTATAGCATTCTTCTTCTAAATTTATAACTGTGTTTCGGTTTCCGCGTCTGATTTCAAGCAATACCAATCTTTTTGGTCAAAAACACTAGTTTCGGTGCATTTTAGTCAGGTGGTACGAAAATATCCCGAAAAGTCAAGATGAAATCGAGGACCAGGAGACTCTTATAGCATTCTTCTCCTAAATTTATAGTTGTATTTCGGGTTCTGCATCAGTTTTCAAACACTATCCATTGTCTTGTTCCGAAATACGGATTTCGATCCATTTTTGTCGGGTGGTTCGAAAATCGCCTCAAAAGTCCAGATGAAATCGAGGAACGAGAGACCCTAATAGAATTCTTCTTCTAAATTTATAACAATGTTTTGGTTTCCGCGTCTGATTTCAAACAATAGCCATCACCTTCGAAAATACGGATATCGCTCCATTTTAGCCAGGTGGTACGAAATTCGTTCAAAATGACTAGATGAAATCGAGGACCAGGAGACTCTTGTAGCATTCTTCTTCTAAATTTATAACTGTGTTTCGGGTTCTGTCTCAATTTTCAAACACTATCCATCGTCTTATTCAAAAATACGGATTTCAGTCCATTTTTGTAGAGTGGTACGAAAATCGCCTGAAAAGTCCAGATGAAATCAAGGATCAATAGACCCTTTTAACATTCTTCTCCTAAATATATAATAGTGTTTCAAGTTCCGCGTCATATTTCAAACAATAGCAATCGTCTTGTTTGAAAATACAGACTTTAATCCATTTTTGTCGAGGGGTACGAAACTCGCCAAAAAAGTTCCAATGAAATCGAGGACCGAGAGTCCCTTATAGCATTCTACTTCTAAATTTATAACGGTGTTTCGGTTTCCACGTCAGATTTCAAACACTAGCCATAATCTTGTTCGAAAATACGGATTACGATCCCTTTTAGTTAGGTGGTACAATAATCGCCCGAAATATCCAGATGAAATCAAGGACCGAGAGACCCTTATAGCATTCTTCTTCTAAATTTGTGAATGTGTTTCGGGTTCCGTGTTAGATTTCAAATACTAGCCATCATTTTTTTCAAAAGCTCCATTTTAGTCGGGTGGTACGAAAATCGCCTGAAATGTCCAGATGAAATCGAGGACCAAGAATCTCTTATAGAATTCTTCTCCTAAATTTATAAATGTGTTTCGGGTTAGGTTTCAGATTTCGATCACTAGCCATCATCTTTTTAGAAAATACGGACTTCGGTCCATTTTTGTCGTGTAGTACGAAAATCGCCGAAAAGTCCAAAGAAATCGAGTACCAAGAGACCCTCATAGCATTCTTTTCCTAAATATATAACAGTTATTCGGGTTCTGCATCAGATTTCAAACACTAGCCATCATTTTTTTCAAAAAGACGGATTTCGGTCCATTTTAGTCATGTGGCACGAAAATCGCCCGAAAAGTCCAGATGAAATCGAGGTTCGGGAGACCCTTATCACATTCTTCTCCTTAATATATAACAGTGTTTCAGATCAGATTTCAAACACAAGCCATTGTCTAATCCGAAAATACAGCTTTTGGTCCATTTTTGTCGAGGGGTACAAAATTCTCCCGAAAAGTCCAGAAGATATCGAGGACCGAAAGACCCTTATAACATTCTTCTTCTAAATTTATGATTGTGTTTCGGGTTCCGCGTCCGATTTTAAACACTAGCCGTCATCTTGGCTATTGTTTGAAATCCGAAATCCGTATAAGGGACTCTCGGGCGATTTTTGTACCACCAGACTAAAATGAACTAAAATCCGTATTTTCAAATAAGATGATCGGTAGTGTCTCAAATCTGATGCGGAAACCGAAACACAATTATAAATATAGAAGAAGAATGCAATAAGAGACTCTGGGTCCTCGATTTCATCTTTACTTTTCGGGCAAGTTTCTTACTCCTCGACAAAAATGGAACAAAATCTATATTTTCAAACCAAACGAGGGCTAGTGTTTCAAATCTGTCGCGGAACCTGAAACACAATTATATATTTAAGAGAAGAATGAAAAAAGGGTTTCTCGGTCCTTGATTTCATCTTGACCTTTCGGGCGATTTTCGTACCTCCTGACAAAAATAGACCGAAATTTATTTTTTTGAACCAGACGATGGTCAGTTTTATAAATCTGACGCCGAACCCGAAATACTGTAATAGGTTTTGGAGAAGAATGCAATAAGGGTTTCCCGGTCCTCGAATTCATTTGGACTTTTTGGGCGATTTTCGTACCGCCAAACATAAATGGACCATAATCTGTATTTTCAGAGCAAACGATGGCTTGTATTAGAAATGTGACGCGGAACCCGAAACACATTTATAAATTAAGGAGAAGAATTCTATAAGAGTCTCTAGGTCCTTGATTTCATCTGGACATTTATGGAGATTTTCATACCACCCGACTAAAATGGACCGATATCTGTATTTTCGAACAAGATGATGGCTAGTATTTGAAATCTGATGCGGAACTCGAAACACAGTTATAAATTTAGAAGAAGTATGCTATAAGGGTCTCTCGGTCCTCGATTACATCTAGACATTTCGGCTTATTTTCGTACCATATGACTAAAATGGATCTAAATCCATATTTTTGGACTAGATGATGGCTAGTGTTTGAAACTTGACGAGGAACCCAAACCACTGTTATATATGTAGGAGAAAAATGCTATACGGGTCTCTCGGTCCTCGATTTCATCTGGACTTTTCAGCAATTTTCGTACTACTCAACAAAAATGGACCGAAATCTGTATTTTCAAATGATGGATAATGTTTGAAAAGTCCAGCGGAACCTGAAACACTGTTATATATTTAGGAGAAGAATGTTAAAAGGGTCTCTTAGTTCTCGATTTCATCTAGACTTTTCGGGCGATTTTCGTACCACCCTCTACAAAAATGGACCAAAATCTGTATTTTCGGACAAGACGATGGATAGTGTTTGAAATCTGCCTAGGAACCCGAAACACAATTATAAATTTAGCAGAAGAATCCTATAAGAGACTCCTAGTCCTCGATTTCATCTAGACATTTTAGGCGATTTTCGTACCACCCGACTAAAATGGACTGAAATTCGTATTTTCGAACAAGACGATGGCTAGTATTTGAAATCTGACGCGGAGACCGAAATACAGTCATAAATTTAGATGAAGAATGCTATAAATGTCTCTCGGTCATCGATTTCATCTGAACTTTTTGGGCGATTTTCATAACGCTGGACAAAAATAGATCAAAATCTGTATTTTCGGACTAGACAATTACTAGTGTTTGAAATCTGACGCGGAACCCGAAACACTGTTATATATTAAGGAGAAGAATAATAAAAAGGTAGCTCGGTTCTCGATTTCGTCTGAACTTTTCGGACTATTTTCGTACCACACGACAAAATTGGACCGATATCCGTATTTTGGAACAAGACAATGTCTAGTGTTTGAAATCTGACGCATAACGCAAAATTCCTTTTATAAATTTAAGAGAAGAATGTTGTAAGGGTCTCTCAGTCCTCGATTTCATCTAGACTTTTCGGGTGATTTTCGTATTACCCAACAAAAATGGACCGACATACGTATTTTCGAACAAGATGTTGGCTAGTGTTTGAAATCTGACATGCAACCCGAAACACATTTATAAATTTAGAAGAAGAATGCTCTAAGGGTCTCTCGGTCTTCGATTTCATATGGACTTTTCGGGCGATTTTCGTACCACACGATAAAAATGGACCGAAATCCATATTTTCGAACAAAACAATGGGTAGTGTTTGAAATTTGTAGCGGAACCCGAAACACAGTTTTAAATTTAGTAGAAGAATGCTACAAGGGACTCTCGGTCCTCGATTTCATCTACACATTTCGGACGAGTTTTGTACCCCTCGATTTCCTATAAAAGTCTCTAGGTCCTCGATTTCATCTGGACATTTATGGAGATTTTCAAACCACCCGACTAAAATGGACCGATATCTGTATTTTCGAACAAGATGATGGCTAGTATTTGAAATTTGATAAGGAACTCGAAACACAGTTATAAATTTAGAAGAAGAATGCTATAAGGGTCTCTCGGTCCTCGATTTCATCTGGACTTTTGGGGAGATTTTCGTACCACCCAACAAAAATAGACCGAAATTCGAATTTTCAAACAAGACGATGGATAGTGTTTGAAAAATGATGCGGAAACCGAAACACAATTATAAGTTTAGGAGAAGAATGCTATTAGAGTCTCATCGTCCTCGATTTCATTTGGACATTTTGGGTTATTTTCGTACCACCCGACTAAAATGGATCTAAATCAATATTTTTGGAATAGACGATGGCTAGTGTTAGAAATTTGACGAGGAACCCAAAACACCATTATATATTTAGGAAAAAAATGCTATAAGGGTGTCTCGGTTGTCGATTTCATCTGGACTTTTCGGCAATTTTCGTACTACTCGACAAAAATGGACCAAAATATGTAATTTCAAACTAGACGATGGCTAGTGTTTGAAATCTCAAGCGAAAATGGACCAAAATCTCTCGATTCTCGATTTCATCTGGACTTTTCGGGCGATTTTCGTACCACACGATAAAAATGGACCGAAATCCATATTTTCGAACAAAACAATGGGTAGTGTTTGAAATTTGTAGCGGAACCCGAAACACAGTTTTAAATTTAGTAGAAGAATGCTACAAGGGACTCTCGGTCCTCGATTTCATCTACACATTTCGGACGAGTTTTGTACCCCTCGATTTCCTATAAAAGTCTCTAGGTCCTCGATTTCATCTGGACATTTATGGAGATTTTCAAACCACCCGACTAAAATGGACCGATATCTGTATTTTCGAACAAGATGATGGCTAGTATTTGAAATTTGATAAGGAACTCGAAACACAGTTATAAATTTAGAAGAAGAATGCTATAAGGGTCTCTCGGTCCTCGATTTCATCTGGACTTTTGGGGAGATTTTCGTACCACCCAACAAAAATAGACCGAAATTCGAATTTTCAAACAAGACGATGGATAGTGTTTGAAAAATGATGCGGAAACCGAAACACAATTATAAGTTTAGGAGAAGAATGCTCATTATTATATATTAAGGAGAAGAATGATATAAGGGTCGCTCGGTCCTCGATTTCATCTGGACTTTTCAGGCTATTTTCGTACCACACGACAAAAATGAACCGATATCCATATTTTGGAACAAGACTATGGATAGTGTTCGAAATCTGACGCGGAACATGAAACACAATTATAAATTTAGGAGAAGAATGCTATAAGAGTTTCATGGTCCTCGATTTCATCTGGACATTTCGGGTGATTTTCGTGCCACCCGATTAAATTGGACTGAAATCCGTATTTTCTAACAAGATGATGGCTAGTGTTTGAAATCTGAAGCGGAACCAGAAACACAATTATAAATTTAGAAGAAGAAGGCTGTAAGGGACTCTCGGTCCTCGATTTCATCTAGACTTTTCGGGAGAAATTTCTAGACATTTTGTGCGATTTCATCTAGACTTTTCGACAAACATTGACCAAAATATGTATTTTCGGACCAGACGATGGCTAGTGTTTGAAATATGAAGCAGAACCCGATGCACAATTATAAATTTAGAAGAAGAAGGCTGTAAGGGACTCTCGGTCCTCGATTTCATTTGGACTTTTGGATCGTATTTGTAATACCCGACAAAAATGGACCGAAATCTATATTTTCGGACCAGAAGAGGGAGAGTGTTTGAAATTCGACACGGAACCTAAAATAATGCTATAAGGGTTTCCTGGTCCTCAATTTTATCTAGACTTTTCGGGAAATTTTCCGAGATGAATGCTATAAATTTAGGAGAAGAATGCTGTAAGGGTCTTTTGGTCCTCGATTTCATATGGATTTTTCGGGGGATTGTCGAACCACCCGACAAAAATGGACCGAAATCTGTATTTTTGCACCAAACAATGGCTAGTGTTTGAAATATGAAGCAGAACCCGATGCACAATTATAAATTTTGCAGAAGAATCCTACTAGGGTTTCCCGGTCCTAGATTTCATCTGGTCTTTTCTAGCGATTTTCGCACCACCCGACTAAAATGGACCAAAATTTGTATTTTCGAACAAAACGATGGTTAGTGTTTGAAATCTAGCGCGAAAATCGAAACATAGTTATAAATTTTGGAGAAGAATGCTATAAGGGTCTCCCGGTCTTCAATTTCATTTGGACTTTTTGGGCGATTTTCATACCACCTAACTAAAATGGACTGAAATTCGTATTTTCAAACAAGACTATGACTAGTGTATGAAATCTGACGCGGAACCTAAAATACAGTTATAAATTTAGGAGAAGAATGCTATAAGGATCTCCCTATCCTCGATTTCATCTGGACTTTTTGGGCGATTTACGTACCACCCAACAAAAATGAACCGAAATTCGTATTTTCAGACCTGACGATGGCTATTGTTTAAAATATGGAACGGAGCCCGAAAAACAAATATAAATTTTGGAGAAGAATGCTATAACGGTCTCATAGTCCTCGATTTCATCTGGACTTTTCCGGCAACTTTCGTACCACCTGACTAAAACGGACCGAAATCCGTATCTTCAAACAAAACGATGGTTAGTGTTTAAATCTGGCGCGGAACCCGAAACACAATTATAAATTTTGGAGAAGTATGCTATAAGGGTCTCCAGGTTCTCGATTTCATCTAGATTTTTTGGACGATTTTCGTACCACCTGACTAAAATCGACCAAAATCTGTATTTTCGAACAAAATGATGGTTTGTGTTTGGAAACTGAAATGTAACCCGAAACACAATTATAAATTTTGGAGAAGAATGCTATAAGGGACTCTCGTACACATGACAAAAATGGACCGAAATTCATATTTTCGAACAAGCAATGGATAGTGTTTGAAATTTGACGCGGAACCCGAATCACATTTTTAAATTTAGGAGAAAAATGATATAAGAGTCTCCTGGTCCTCGATTTCATCTAGACTTTTTGGGGTATTTTCGTACAAGAAGATGGCTAGTATTTGAAATCTGGCGCAGAACCCGTAACAAAGTTACAAATTTTGAGGAAGAATGCTATAACAGTCTCTCGGTCTTCGATTTCATCGGGACTTTTCGAGCAATTTTGTACCACCCGACTAAAATGGACCGAAATCCGTAGTTTCGAACAAGACAATGGCGGGTGTTTGAAATCAGACGCGGAATCTGAAACGAAGATAATAATAACAGAAAATAAAATAGAGTTGTCATATAAATATGTAATTATTACATTATTTGACAACTCTATTTTATTATATGTTGTTATTATCTTTGTTATCAATTAAAACTATAAAATAAAGATAATAATAACATATCATAAATTAGAGTTGTCAAATAAAGGAATAATTACATATTTATTTGACAACTCTAAATGATATTACTATCTTCGTTATGCAGTCAAACCTTAAAATGAAGATAATAATAATAATATATAATAAAATAAAATTATCAAATAAATTAATAATTACATATTTATTTGACAACTCTGTTTTATTTTACGTTATTATTATCTTCGTTTTGTAGTTGTACTAAATAACGAAAATAATAATAACATATAAAAAAATTGAGTTGTAAAATTAATATGTAACTATTACTTTATTTGACAACTCAATTTTATTATATGTTATTATTATCTTCATTATGTAGTAAAACTATATAACGAATATAATAATAACATTTAATAAAATAGAGTTGTTAAATAATGTAATAATTAAAAAGCATTCTTCTCCTAAATTTATAATTGTGTTTCAGGTCATATTTTGAACATTAGCCATCATTTGGACTAAAAATATGAATTTCGTTCCATTTTTGTCGGGTGGTACAAAAATTGCCTGAAAAGTCTAGGTGATATCGGGGATTTTCGTAACGCCTGAAAAGTCCCGATTAGATCGAGGAATGAGATACTCTTGTCAGGTTCCGCGCCAGAGTTCAAATACTAGTCATCGTTTGGTCCAAAAATACAGATGTTGGTCCATTTTTGTTGAGGGGTACGAAAGACTCCCGAAAAGTCCAAATGAAATTGAGGACCGTGAGAATTAATTACTGGTTTTTAGGTTCCGCGCCACATTTCTAACACTTGCCATCTTCTGGTCCAAAAATATAGATTTCGGTCCTTTTTTGTCGAAGGGTACGAAAATAGCCTGCAAAGTCCAGATGAAATCGAGGACCGATAGACCCTTATAGCATTCTTCTCCAAAATTTATAACTGTGTTCCTAGTTCTCTGTCAGATTTCAAACACTAACCATCGTTTTGTTCCAAAATACAGATTTTGGTTCATTTTAGTAGGGTGGTACGAAAATCGACCAAAACGTCCATATGAAATCGAGGATCGGGAGACCTTTATAGCATTCCCCTCCAAAATTTATAATTGTGTTTCACATTCCGCGACAGATTTCAAATACTAACCAGGAGACCCTTATAGCATTCTTCTCCAAAATTTATAACTGTTTTTCGGGCTTATTTTAATCACTAGTCATCGTCTGGTTCGAAAATACGAATTTTGGTCCATTTTTGTTGGGTGGTATCAAAATCGCCTTAAACGTCCAGATGAAATCGAAGACCGGGAGACCCTTATAGCATTCTTCTCCAAAATTTATAACTGTGTTTCGGGTTTCGCGCCAGATTTCAAACACTAACCATCGTTTTGTTCGAAAATACGAATTTCGGTCCATTTTAGTCGGGTGGTACGAAAATCGCTCGAAAAGTGTAGATGAAATCTAGGACCGAGAGACCCTTATAGTATTCTTCTTCTAAATTTATAACTTTGTTTCTGGTTCCGCGTCAAATTTCAAACACTAGTCATCGTTTTGTTCGAAAATACGAATTCTAGTCCATTTTAGTGGGGTGGTACGAAAATCGCCTGAAAAGTCCAAATGAAATCTAGGACCAGGAGACCCTTATATCACTAGCCATTGTCTGGTCTGAAAATACGAATTTCGGTCCATTGTTGTCGTGAGGTACAAAAATCTCCCTAAAAGACCAAATGAAATCGAGGATCAAGAAACCCTTATAGAATTTTCTCCGAAATTTATAACTTAGTTTCGGGTTCCGCCTCAGATTTCAAACACTAGCAATTGTCTTGTTCGAAAATACGGATTTCGGTCCATTTTTGTCAAGTGGTACGAAAATCGCCTGAAAAGTCCATTTTAATCGGGTGGTACGAAAATCACCCGAAAATACCAGATGAAATCGAGGACCAGGAGACCCTTATAGCATTCTTCTCCTAAATATATAACAATGTTTTAGATTACGGGTCAGATTTCAAACACCAACCATCATTTGGTCCGAAATATAGATCTTGGTCCATTTTTGTCGAGGGGTACGAAAATCGCCCCAAAAGTCCAAATGAAATCGACGACCAAGAGACCCTTATAGAATTTTTCTTCTAAATTTATAATTGTATTTCGGGTTCCATGTAAAATTTCAAACACTAGCCATCGTCTAGTTCGAAAATACAAATTTCGGTCCATTTTTGTCGTGTGGTACGAAAATCGCCCGAAAAGACCAGATGAAATTGAGGACCAGGTGACGAATATATAATTCTTCTCCTAAATTTACGACAGAGTTTCGGTGTCTGTCTTAGATTTAAAACACTAGCAATTGTCTTGTTCAAAAATACGGATTTCAATCCATTTTTGTCGGCTGGTATGAAAATTGCCCGAAAAGTCCAGATGAAATCGAGGACCAGGAGACTGTTATAACATTTTTCTCCTAAATTTATAATTGTGTTTTGGAATCCGTGTCAGATTCCAAACACCAGCAATAATCTTGTTCGAAAATACGGATTTCGGTCCATTTTTCGTTGGGTGGTACGAAAATCACCCGAAAAGTCCAGATGAAACCAAGGACCGGGAGGCCTTGGTTGCCTTGATCATATTTCAAACAGTAGCCATCGTCTGGTCCGAAAAGATAGATTTCGTTCCTTTTTTGTCGAGGGGTAAGACACCCTTATACCATCGTCGAGGACTTGCCATCGTCGAGGACCAAGACACCCTTATAGCTTTCTTCTCCTAAATTTATAACTCTTTTTCGGATTCCGAGTTAGATTTCAAACACTAGCCATCGTCTGGTCCAAAAATAAAAAATTTGGTCCTTTTTTGTCGAGGGTTACGAAAATCGCCCGAAAATTCAAGATGAAATTGACGACCGAGAGACCCTTATAACATTCTTCTTCTAAATTTATAACTATAT
Source organism: Cicer arietinum (assembly GCF_000331145.2). Taxonomy (NCBI): domain Eukaryota; kingdom Viridiplantae; phylum Streptophyta; class Magnoliopsida; order Fabales; family Fabaceae; genus Cicer; species Cicer arietinum. The sequence continues at coordinate 12,023,932 of NC_021164.2, read as the reverse complement.
TACGGGTTCCGTGTCAAATTTGAAACACTAGCCATCGTCTAGTCCGAAAATACGGATTTCAATCAATTTTAGTCTAATGGTATGAAAATTGCCTGAATTGTCTAGATGAAATTGAGGACCGGGAAACCCTTATAGCATTATTCTTCTAAACACTAACAATCTTCTTGTTCGAAAATACGGATTTCGGTCCATTTGGGTGGTAAAAAAATCGCCTAAAACACCAGATGAAATCGAGGACCAGAAGACCCTTATAACTGAGTTTCGGTTTCCGCCTTAGATTTCAAACACTAGCAATTGTCTTGTTCGAAAATACAGATTCCGGCCCATTTTTTGTCTGGTGATAGGTAAAACACCCGAAAAGTCTAGATGAAATCGAGGAACGAGAGACCCTGATAGAATTCTTCTCCAAAATTTAATATTGGTTATTAGGTTCTGCGCCAGATTTCAAACACTTGCCATCGTCTGGTCTGAAAATATAGATTTTGGTCCTTTTTTGTTGAGGGGTAAGAAAATCGCCTGAAATTTCCAAGTGAAATTGAGGACCAGGAGACTCTTATAGCATTCTTCTCCTAAATTTATAACTGTGTTTCGGGTTCCGATTCAGATTTCAAACACTAGCCATCTTCTTGTTCGAAAATACAGATTTTGATTTACTTAGTCGAGTGGTTCAAAAATTGCCCGAAATGTCCAAATGAAATCGAGGACTAGGAGACTCTTATAGCATTCTTCTCTTAAATTTATAACTGTGTTTCGGGTTCCGCGTTAGATTTCAAACACTATCCATCGTCTTGTTCGAAAATACGGATTTCGGTCCATTTTGGTCTTGTGGTACGAAAATCGCCCGAAAGGTCTTGATGAAATTGAGGACAGGGAGACCCTTATAGCATTCTTCTCCTAAATATATAATAGTGTTTCAGATTTCGTCTCATATTTCAAGGTAACCTTATAAATTCTTCTCCTAAATATATAACAGTGTTTCGGGTTCCGCGTCAGATTTAAAACACTAGTCATCGTTTGGTCGGGAAATATAGATTTTGGTCCATTTTTGTCGGGTGGTACGAAAATCGCACTAATAGTC
>NC_021164.2:12021823-12022354 GCF_000331145.2 Cicer arietinum | reverse complement strand
AGTGGATAATATAGCCACTTTTCACACGGTCGTTTTGGCGTTGGTTTCACTCAAATCGGACTTGCGGTGAATGAGAACGATGCAAAACAACGAATTCTACAAACGGAGAAGTCGATTTTAGAGAGAAATTGGGGTTGTTAAAATTCTGGAAAATTATGTTTAGTGGACTAGTTAAATAATTGAAATAACATACTCAAATTTGGGCGAAAATGGAGAAAGTTTTCTGGACAGTTATCGATCACTGGTGTCAAACGATAGGTTGTTGTTGTGTTTCTACTTTGGTTTCAAAGGTGCCCTTCCAATTCCCAATTTTTTGTTGTTGTTTTATTTTATTAACAATTAGGGTTCACACATGGTAAAACTTATTGGTCCCTTTATTTATTTTTAAATAAAACCAATAATTAATAAAACTAATGATTTAACATTTTTTTTAACATAATTTAATTACTAAATATTGCTAATATTTTATAAAATATAGTAATAAATCATTTAAAATATATTAATAATCAAAACCTTCATATTCAAAATAAT
>NC_021164.2:12015671-12020917 GCF_000331145.2 Cicer arietinum | reverse complement strand
TGTTTTGGATTTCACATCAGATTTCAAATACTAGCCATCATCTATCCTAATAATAGATTTCGGTCCATATTTTTCGAGGCGTAAGAAAATCGGCCGAAAAGTCCAGATCTAAACTTTGTTTCGGATTCTGCGTCAGATTTCAAAAACTACCCATCGTCTTGTTCAAAAATACAGATTTCGGTCCATTTTAGTCGGGTAGTACGAAAATCCCAGATGAAATCGAGGACCGAGAGACCCTTATAGCATTCTTCTCCTAAATTTATAACTGGGTTCCGAGTTCCGTGTCGGATTTCAAACACTAGCCATTGTTTTGTTCAAAGATACGAATTTTGGTCCATTTTAGTTGGGTGGTACGAAAATCAACCGAAAATACTACATGAAATCGAGTACCTAGAGACCCTTATAGCATTCTTCTCCTAAATATATAACAGTGTTTCGTATTCCGGGTCAGATTTCAAACACTAGCCATTGTCTGGTATGAAAATATAGATTTCGATCCATTTTTGTCGAGGGGTACGAAAATCGCCCGAAAAGTCTAGATGAAATCGATGACCAAGAGACCCTTATAGCATTCTTCTTCTAAATTTATAACTGTATTTTAGGTTCCATGTCAAATTTCAAACACTATCCATCGTCTGGTCGGAAAATACGTATTTCAATCCATTTTAGACTAGTGGTATGAAAATCGCCCGAAAAGTCAACATGAAATCAAGGACCGGGAGACCCTTATAGAATTCTCTCGGTCCTCGGTCTAATTTTGTCGGTTGGTACAAATATTGCCTGAAAAGACCCGACAAAATCAAAGACCAGAAAACTCTTTTTATAGCATTCTTCTCATGAATTTATAACTATGTTTCGGGTTCCGTGTCTGATTTCAAAAATTGTCCATCGTCTAGTCCGAAAATATAGAATTTGGTCCATTATCATCGATGGGTACGAAAATCGCCTGAAAAGTCCAGATGAAATCCGGGACCAAATGGCCCTTATAGAATTCTTCTTCTAAATTTATAAATGTGTTTCGGGTTTCGCGTCAGATTTCAAGCACTAGCGATCGTCTTGTTCAAAAATACGGATTTCGGTCCATTTAATCTTGTGGTACGTAAATCGCCCGAAAAGTCCATATGAAATCGAGGACATGGAGACCATTATAGCATTCTTCTCCAAAATTTATAAATGTGTTCGGGTTCAGCGCCAGATGTCAAACATTAGCCATCGTCTAGTCCAAAAATACGATTTTTGTCAGGTGGTACAAAATTTTCCCGAAAAGACCAGATGAAATCGAGGACCAGGAAACCCTTATAGCATTCTTCTCCTGAATTTATAATTGTGTTTCAGGTTGTGTCTTATATTTCAAACACTAAGCATCATTTTTTCCGAAACTACGGACTTTGGTCCCTTTTGTTGGGTGGTACAAAAATGGCCCAAAAGTCCATATGAAATCGAGTACCAAGAGACCTTTATAGCATTCTTCTCTAAATTTTATAACTATGTTTCGGGTTCTGCGCCAGATCTCAAACACTAGCCATCGTCTTGTCTTAAAATACTGATTTATATGTGTCTTTCGGGTTCCGTGTCAGATTTCAAACACTAGCCATTGTTTGGTCCGAAAATACGGATTTCAGTCTATTTTAGTCGGGTGGTACGAAAATCGCCCAAAAAGTCCAGATGAAATCGAGGACCAGGAGACCCTTATAGCATTCTTCTCCAAAATTTATAACTGTGTTTCAAGTTCCGGGTCAAATTTCAAACACTAGCCATAGTCTTGTTCGAAAATACGGATTTCGGTCCATTTTTTGTCGGGTGGTACGAAAATCGCCCAAAAAGTCCAGATGAAATCGAGGACCAGGAGACCCTTATAGCATTCTTCTCCAAAATTTATAACTGTGTTTCAAGTTCCGGGTCAAATTTCAAACACTAGCCATAGTCTTGTTCGAAAATACGGATTTCGGTCCATTTTTTGTCGGGTGGTACGAAAATCGCCCAAAAAGTCCAGATGAAATCGAGGACCAGGAGACCCTTATAGCATTCTTCTCCAAAATTTATTACTTGTTTTTAGGTTCTGCTCCAGATTTCAGACACTTGCCATCGTTTGGTTCGAAAATATATTTTTCGGTCCTTTTTTGTCGAGGGGTAAAATAATCGCCGAAAAAGTCCAAACGAGTTTCCTGTTTATAACTGTGTTCCGAGTTTCCTGTCGTATTTCAAACACTAGCCATTGTTTTGTTCAAAAATACGAATATCGATTTATTTTAGTTAGCTGTTATGAAAATCACCCGAAAATACCAGATGAAATCAATAACCGGGAGACCCTTATAGTCTCTTGGTCCTCGATTTCTATAAGAGTCTCTTGGTCCTCGATTTCATCTAGACATTTCAGGCGATTTTTGTACCACCCGACTAAAATAGATCGATATCCGTGTTTTTGAACAAAATGATGGCTAGTGTTTGACATCCAATGCGGAACCCGAAACACAGTTACAAGTTTAGAAGAAGAATGCTATAAGGGTCTCTCGGTCCTCGATTTCATCAGGACTATTCTGGCGATTTTCGTACCACCCGACAAAAATGGATCGAAATCTGTATTTTTGAACAAGACGATGGACAGTGTTTGAAATATGACGCGGAAACCAAAACACAAATATAAATTTAGAAGAAGAATGCTATAAAGGACTCTCGGTACTTGATTTCATCTGATCTTTTCGTGAGAGTTTCGTACCCCTCGACAAAAATGGAAATAAATCTGTATTTTCAAACTAGAGGATGGCTAGTGTTTGACATATGACGCGAAACCTGAAACACTCATATATATATAGGAGAAGAATGTCAAAAGGGTCTCTCGGTCCTCGATTTCATTTGGACTTTTCGGGAAATTTTTGTACCATCCGATAAAAATTGACCGAAATCCGTTTTACGAACAAGATGGATAGGGTTTGTAAACTAACACGGAACCCGAAACACAGTCATAAATTTAAGAGAAGAATGCTACAAGATTCTCCTGGTCCTCAATTTCATCTAGACATTTTGGGCAACTTTCGTACCACCCGACTAAAATGGACCGATATTTGTATTTTCCAACATGATGATGGCTATTGTTTGAAATCTGATGCGGAAACCGAAACAGTTATAAATTTAGAAGAAGAATGCTACATGGGTCTGTCGGTCCGTATTTTTGAACAAGACGATGGATAGTGTTTGAAAACTGACGCGAAACCCGAAACACAGTTACAGAATTTTGAGAAGAATGTAATAAGAGTCTCCTGGTCCTCGATTTCATCTGGACATTTCGAGCAATTTTCGTACCGCCCGACTAAAATGGACCGAAACATGTATTTTCGAACAAGACGATGGCTATTGTTTGAAATCTGATGCGGAAACCGAAACAGTTATAAATTTAGAAGAAGAATGATATAAGGGACTCTCGGTCCTCGATTTCATCTGGACTTTTGGGGCGAGTATGGTGCCATTCGACAACAATGGGCAAAAACTTGTCTTTTTGGAATAGACAATGGCAACTGGTTGTAATCTGACGAGGTACCCGAAACACATTTATAAAATTAAGACATTTCATCTGGACATTTCCGGAGATTTTGGTACCACCCGACTAAAATGTACTTATATTCGTGTTTTTGAACAAAATGATGTCTAGTGTTTGAAAACTGATGCGAAACCTGAAATACAGTTACAAATTTAGAAGAAGAATGCTATAAGCATCTCCCGGTCCTCGATTTCATCGGGACTTTTTGGGCGATTTTCATACCACTAGAATAAAAAGGATTGAAATCTATATTTTTAGACAAATCAATGGCTAGTGTTTGAAATCTGATCCGGAATCCGAAACACTTTTTTATATTTAGAAGAAGAATGCTATAAGGGACTGCCAGTCCTCAATTTCATCTTGTATTTTAGGGTGATTTTTGAACAAAACAATGGCTAGTGTTTGAAATCCGACAGGGAACTCGGAACACAATTATAAATTTAGGAGAAGAATGCTATAAGGGTCTATCGGTCCTCGATTTCATCTGGACTTTCCACGCGATTTTCTTACCCCTCGACAAAAAAGGACTGAAATCTATATTTTCGGACCAGACGATGGCAAGTTTCTAAAATCTGGCGTTGAACCTAAAAATCTATAATAAATTTTGGAGAAGAATGCTATTAGGGTCACTCGTTCCTCGATTCATCTGGAATTTTCGGGTTGTTTTTGTTCCACCCGACAAAAAATTGACCGAAATTTATATTTTTGAACAAGATAATTGCTAGTGTTTGAAATCTGAGGTGGAACCTGAAACACAATTATAAATTTAGGAGAAGAATGCTATAACGGTCTCTCGATCCTCGATTTCATCTAGACTTTTCGGACGATTTTCGTACCCCTCGACAAAAAGGACCAATATATGTATTTTCGGAACAATAGATGGCTAGTGTTTGATATCGGACCAATATATGTGTTTGATATCTGACCAATATATGAGAACATTGTCTTTTCTCTCAAGAATACTTTTTCAGCTCTCTCAATGATTATGGATAATCTTTTTGGCTTTGATCTGAAAAAGAAATATCATAATGTTAACAATGTGTTCTTAAGAGTTCTTCAGTATTCTGAAGAATATTCAAGATGTTTTTCAAGTGTGTACATGTGTTAATGAGAGCATGATTGAAAACAGTTTATATAGTTTCTGAAAAACAACTAATAAATCAATTTACCAATCGATTCATTAAAGTTATAAAACAGGTCTAATCGATTTTCCAATCGATTATCGCGGGTCTTGTTTTTCTTGAATCTTGAAACTACACAAACCAATCGATTTGCCAATCGATTCTTTTAAAAACTCTTTTCAGTAAATTATGTTCAGACTTATATGAATCGATTGCAGGTGTTTTGTTCCAATAAAGATCACACCAATCGATTACGTAATCGATTTACTAAGTCTCATAATCGATTTACAAATACTCGGAATCGATTTGGCCACTAGCTGAGTTCACTGTGATTTCAAAAATATTTTTTTCAATCGATTTGCCAATCGATTGAGCTTAAGTCAGTGACTTAGCTATTTTCAAGTTAATCGAAGTGCCAATCGATTTGGTAGTATTTGCCTGAAAAGTTCTTACCTGATGTTTTGTTCAATCAATTTCCCAATCGATTGCAACCAAACTTAACATGATTGAAATTCTCACAATAGATTGTCCAATCGATTGTGTTTGTCACAGGTCAAGTTATTTTTCAAGTATTATCTAAGCAATCGATT
>NC_021164.2:12003211-12005624 GCF_000331145.2 Cicer arietinum | reverse complement strand
TACTTTTATATATTTAGGAGAAGAATTCTATAAGGGTCTCCTGGTCCTCGATTTCATCTGGACTATTAGTGCGATTTTCGTACCACCCGACAAAAATGGACCAAAATCTATATTTCCCGACCAGACGATGACTAGTGTTTTAAATCTGACGCGGAACCCGAAACACTGTTATATATTTAGGAGAAGAATTTATAAGGTTATCTCAGTCCTCGATTTCATCTAGACTTTTTCGGCGATTTTCGTACCACCCGACAAAAAAGTACCGAAATCTGTATTTTCGGACCAAGACAATGGCTAGTGTTTGAAATCTGACGCGGAACCCGAAACACAATTATAAATTTAGGAGAAAATGCTATAAGAGTCTTTTGGTTCTCGATTTAATCAGGACATTTCGGGAAATTTTCTTGCCACCCGACTCAAATAGACCGACACACGTATATTCAAACAAGATGATGAATAGTGTTTGAAATCTGACGTGGAACGTCACACACATTTATAAATTTAGAAGAAGAATGCTATAATGGTCTCTCTGTCGTCGATTTCATCTAGACTTTTCAAGCGATTTTCGTACCCCTCGACATAAATGGACCATTATTTGTATTTTCTGACCAGACAATGGCTAATGCTTGAAATATGAGACGAAATCTGAAACACTATTATATATTTAGGAGAAGAATGCTATAAGGGTCTCCCTGTCCTCAATTTCATCAAGACCTTTCGGGCGATTTTCGTACCACAAGACCAAAATGGATAGTGTTTGAAATTTAACGCGGAACCCGAAACACAGTTATAAATTTAAGAGAAGAATGCTATAAGAGTCTCCTAGTCCTCGATTTCATTTGGACATTTCGGGCAATTTTTGAATCACTCGACTAAGTAAATCAAAATCTGTATTTTCGAACAAGAAGATGGCTAGTGTTTGAAATCTGAATCGAAACCCGAAACACAGTTATAAATTTAGGAGAAGAATGCTATAAGAGTCTCCTGGTCCTCAATTTCACCTGGACATTTCAGGCGATTTTCTTACCCCTCAACAAAAAAGGACCAAAATCTATATTTTCAGACCAGACGATGGCAAGTGTTTGAAATCTGGCGCAGAACCTAATAACCAATATTAAATTTTGGAGAAGAATTCTATCAGGGTCTCTCGTTCCTCGATTTCATCTAGACTTTTCGGGTGTTTTACCTATCACCAGACAAAAAATGGGCCGGAATCTGTATTTTCGAACAAGACAATTGCTAGTGTTTGAAATCTAAGGCGGAAACCGAAACTCAGTTATAAGGGTCTTCTAGTCCTCGATTTCATCTGGTGTTTTAGACGATTTTTTTACCACCCAAATGGACCGAAATCCGTATTTTCGAACAAGAAGATTGTTAGTGTTTAGAAGAATAATGCTATAAGGGTTTCCTGGTCCTCAATTTCATCTAGACATTTCAGGCAATTTTCATACCATTAGACTAAAATTGATTGAAATCCGTATTTTCGGACTAGACGATGGCTAGTGTTTCAAATTTGACACGGAACCCGTAATATAGTTATAAATTTAGAAGAAGAATGTTATAAGGGTCTCTCGGTCGTCAATTTCATCTTGAATTTTCGGGCGATTTTCGTAACCCTCGACAAAAAAGGACCAAATTTTTTATTTTTGGACCAGACGATGGCTAGTGTTTGAAATCTAACTCGGAATCCGAAAAAGAGTTATAAATTTAGGAGAAGAAAGCTATAAGGGTGTCTTGGTCCTCGACGATGGCAAGTCCTCGACGATGGTATAAGGGTGTCTTACCCCTCGACAAAAAAGGAACGAAATCTATCTTTTCGAACCAGACGATGGCTACTGTTTGAAATATGATCAAGGCAACCAAGGCCTCCCGGTCCTTGGTTTCATCTGGACTTTTCGGGTGATTTTCGTACCACCCAACGAAAAATGGACCGAAATCCGTATTTTCGAACAAGATTATTGCTGGTGTTTGGAATCTGACACGGATTCCAAAACACAATTATAAATTTGGAAAAAAATGTTATAACGGTCTCCTGGTCCTCGATTTCATCTGGACTTTTCGGGCAATTTTCATACCAGCCGACAAAAATGGATTGAAATCCGTATTTTTGAACAAGACAATTGCTAGTGTTTTAAATCTAAGACAGACACCGAAACTCTGTCGTAAATTTAGGAGAAGAATTATATATTCGTCACCTGGTCCTCAATTTCATCTGGTCTTTTCGGGCGATTTTCGTACCACACGACAAAAATGGACCGAAATTTGTATTTTCGAACTAGACGATGGCTAGTGTTTGAAATTTTACATGGAACCCGAAATACAATTATAAATTTAGAAGAAAAATTCTATAAGGGTCTCTTGGTCGTCGATTTCATTTGGACTTTTGGGGCGATTTTCGTACCCCTCGACAAAA
>NC_021164.2:11991736-12002726 GCF_000331145.2 Cicer arietinum | reverse complement strand
TGTTATAAGAGTCTCTCAGTCTTGGATTTAATCGGGACTTTTGAGGCGATTTTCGTACCACTTGACAAAAATGGACCGAAATCCGTATTTTCGAACAAGACAATTGCTAGTGTTTGAAATCTGAGGCGGAACCCGAAACTAAGTTATAAATTTCGGAGATAATTCTATAAGGGTTTCTTGATCCTCGATTTCATTTGGTCTTTTAGGGAGATTTTTGTACCTCACGACAACAATGTACCGAAATTCGTATTTTCAGACCAGACAATGGCTAGTGATATAAGGGTCTCCTGGTCCTAGATTTCATTTGGACTTTTCAGGCGATTTTCGTACCACCCCACTAAAATGGACTGGAATTCGTATTTTCGAACAAAACGATGGCTAGTGTTTGAAATTTGACGCGGAACCAGAAACAAAGTTATAAATTTAGAAGAAGAATACTATAAGGGTCTCTCGGTCCTAGATTTCATCTACACTTTTCGAGCGATTTTCGTACCACCCGACTAAAATGGACCGAAATTCGTATTTTCGAACAAAACGATGGTTAGTGTTTGAAATCTGGCGCGAAACCCGAAACACAGTTATAAATTTTGGAGAAGAATGCTATAAGGGTCTCCCGGTCTTTGATTTCATCTGGACGTTTAGGGCGATTTTGATACCACCCAACAAAAATGGACCAAAATTCGTATTTTCGAACCAGACGATGACTAGTGATTAAAATAAGCCCGAAAAACAGTTATAAATTTTGGAGAAGAATGCTATAAGGGTCTCCTGGTTAGTATTTGAAATGTGTCGCGGAATGTGAAACACAATTATAAATTTTTGAGGGGAATGCTATAAAGGTCTCCCGATCCTCGATTTCATATGGACGTTTTGGTCGATTTTCGTACCACCCTACTAAAATGAACCAAAATCTGTATTTTGGAACAAAACGATGGTTAGTGTTTGAAATCTGACAGAGAACTAGGAACACAGTTATAAATTTTGGAGAAGAATGCTATAAGGGTCTATCGGTCCTCGATTTCATCTGGACTTTGCAGGCTATTTTCGTACCCTTCGACAAAAAAGGACCGAAATCTATATTTTTGGACTTGACGATGGCAAGTGTTAGAAATGTGGCGCGAAACCTAAAAACCAGTAATTAATTCTGGAGAAGTAAGCTATAATGGTTTCACGGTCCTCAATTTCATTTGGACTTTTCGGGAGTCTTTCGTACCCCTCAACAAAAATGGACCAACATCTGTATTTTTGGACCAGACGATGACTAGTATTTGAACTCTGGCGCGGAACCGGACAAGAGTATCTCATTCCTCAATCTAATCGGGACTTTTCAGGCGTTACGAAAATCCCCGATATCACCTAGACTTTTCAGGCAATTTTTGTACCACCCGACAAAAATGGAACGAAATTCATATTTTTAGTCCAAATGATGGCTAATGTTCAAAATATGACCTGAAACACAATTATAAATTTAGGAGAAGAATGCTTTTTAATTATTACATTATTTAACAACTCTATTTTATTAAATGTTATTATTATATTCGTTATACAGTTTTACTACATAATGAAGATAATAATAACATATAATAAAATTGAGTTGTCAAATAAAGTAATAATTACATATTAATTTTACAACTCAATTTTTTTATATGTTATTATTATTTTCGTTATTTAGTACAACTACAAAACGAAGATAATAATAATGTAAAATAAAACAGAGTTGTCAAATAAATATGTAATTATTAATTTATTTGATAATTTTATTTTATTATATATTATTATTATTATCTTCATTTTAAGGTTTGACTGCATAACGAAGATAGTAATATCATTTAGAGTTGTCAAATAAATATGTAATTATTCCTTTATTTGACAACTCTAATTTATGATATGTTATTATTATCTTTATTTTATAGTTTTAATTGATAACAAAGATAATAACAACATATAATAAAATAGAGTTGTCAAATAATGTAATAATTACATATTTATATGACAACTCTATTTTATTTTCTGTTATTATTATCTTCGTTTCAGATTCCGCGTCTGATTTCAAACACCCGCCATCGTCTTGTTCGAAACTACGGATTTCGGTCCATTTTAGTCGGGTGGTACAAAATTGCTCGAAAAGTCCCGATGAAATCGAAGACCGAGAGACTGTTATAGCATTCTTCCTCAAAATTTGTAACTTTGTTTCGGGTTCTGCGCCAGATTTCAAATACTAGCCATCTTCTTGTACGAAAATACCCCAAAAAGTCTGGATGAAATCGAGGACCAGGAGACTCTTATATCATTTTTCTCCTAAATTTAAAAATGTGATTCGGGTTCCGCGTCAAATTTCAAACACTATCCAGTGCTTGTTCGAAAATATGAATTTCGGTCCATTTTTGTCATGTGTACGAGAGTCCCTTATAGCATTCTTCTCAAAAATTTATAATTGTGTTTCGGGTTACATGTCAGTTTCCAAACATGAACCATCATTTTGTTCGAAAATACAGATTTTGGTCGATTTTAGTCAGGTGGTACGAAAATCGTCCAAAAAATCTAGATGAAATCGAGAACCTGGAGACCCTTATAGCATACTTCTCCAAAATTTATAATTGTGATTCGGGTTCCGCGCCAGATTTAAACACTAACCATCGTTTTGTTTGAAGATACGGATTTCGGTCCGTTTTAGTCAGGTGGTACGAAAGTTGCCGGAAAAGTCCAGATGAAATCGAGGACTATGAGACCGTTATAGCATTCTTCTCCAAAATTTATATTTGTTTTTCGGGCTCCGTTCCATATTTTAAACAATAGCCATCGTCAGGTCTGAAAATACGAATTTCGGTTCATTTTTGTTGGGTGGTACGTAAATCGCCCAAAAAGTCCAGATGAAATCGAGGATAGAGAGATCCTTATAGCATTCTTCTCCAAAATTTATAACTGTATTTTAGGTTCCGCGTCAGATTTCATACACTAGTCATAGTCTTGTTTGAAAATACGAATTTCAGTCCATTTTAGTTAGGTGGTATGAAAATCGCCCAAAAAGTCCAAATGAAATTGAAGACCGGAAGACCCTTATAGCATTCTTCTCCAAAATTTATAACTATGTTTCGATTTCCGCGCTAGATTTCAAACACTAACCATTGTTTTGTTCGAAAATACAAATTTTGGTCCATTTTAGTCGGGTGGTACGAAAATCGCTCGAAAAGACCAGATGAAATCTAGGACCGGGAAACCCTAGTAGGATTCTTCTCCAAAATTTATAATTGTGCATCGGGTTCTGCTTCATATTTCAAACACTAGCCATTGTTTGGTGCAAAAATACAGATTTCGGTCCATTTTTGTCTGGTATTACAAATACGATCCAAAAGTCCAAATGAAATCGAGGACCTGGAAACCCTTATAGCATTCTTCTCCTTAATATGTCACCGTGTTTTGGGATCCGCATTAGACTTCAAACACTAGCCATCGTCTGGTCCGAAAATACATATTTTGGTCAATGTTTGTCGAAAAGTCTAGATGAAATCGCACAAAAAGTCTAGAAATTTCTCCCGAGAAGTCTAGATGAAATCGAGGACCGAGAGTCCCTTACAGCCTTCTTCTTCTAAATTTATAATTGTGTTTCTGGTTCCGCTTCAGATTTCAAACACTAGCCATCATCTTGTTAGAAAATACGGATTTCAGTCCAATTTAGTCGGGTGGCACGAAAATCACCCGAAATGTCCAGATGAAATCGAGGACCATGAAACTCTTATAGCATTCTTCTCCTAAATCAGATTTCGAACACTATCCATAGTCTTGTTCCAAAATATGGATATCGGTTCATTTTTGTCGTGTAGTACGAAAATAGCCTGAAAAGTCCAGATGAAATCGAGGACCGAGCGACCCTTATATCATTCTTCTCCTTAATATATAATAATGTTTCGGGTTCCGTGTCATATTTCAAACACTAGTAATCGTCTAGTCCGAAAATACAAATTTTGGTCAATTTTTGTCAAGGGGTATGAAAATCGCCCAAAAAGTCCAGATGAAATCGATGACCGAGAGACATTTATAGCATTCTTCTTCTAAATTTATGATTGTATTTTGGTTTCCGCGTCAGATTTCAAACACTAGCCATCGTCTTGTTCGAAAATACGGATTTATGTCCATTTTAGTCAGGTGGTACGAAAATCGCCTAAAATGTCTAGATGAAATCGAGGACCAGGAGTCTCTTATTGCATTCTTTTCCTAAATTTATAATTGTGTTTTGGGTTCCGGGTCAGATTTCAAACACTATCTATCGTCTTGTTCGAAAATACGGATTTATGTCCATTTTAGTCAGGTGGTACGAAAATCGCCTAAAATGTCTAGATGAAATCGAGGACCAGGAGTCTCTTATTGCATTCTTTTCCTAAATTTATAATTGTGTTTTGGGTTCCGGGTCAGATTTCAAACACTATCTATCGTCTTGTTCGAAAATACGGATTTATGTCCATTTTAGTCAGGTGGTACGAAAATCGCCTAAAATGTCTAGATGAAATCGAGGACCAGGAGTCTCTTATTGCATTCTTTTCCTAAATTTATAATTGTGTTTTGGGTTCCGGGTCAGATTTCAAACACTATCTATCGTCTTCTTCGAAAATACGGATTTAGGTCCATTTTTGTCGGGTAGTACGAAAATTGAGGACCGGGAGACCCATATAGAATTCTTCTCCTAAATATGTAATAGTGTTTCAGGTTCCATGTCAGATTTCAAACACTAGCCATGGTTTGGTCCGAAAATACAGATTTTGGTCCATTTTTGTAGAAGGTGGTACGAAAATCGCCCGAAAAGTCCAGATGAAATCGAGAATCGAGAGATTTTGGTCCATTTTCGCTTGAGATTTCAAACACTAGCCATCGTCTAGTTTGAAATTACATATTTTGGTCCATTTTTGTCGAGTAGTACGAAAATTGCCGAAAAGTCCAGATGAAATCGACAACCGAGACACCCTTATAGCATTTTTTTCCTAAATATATAATGGTGTTTTGGGTTCCTCGTCAAATTTCTAACACTAGCCATCGTCTATTCCAAAAATATTGATTTAGATCCATTTTAGTCGGGTGGTACGAAAATAACCCAAAATGTCCAAATGAAATCGAGGACGATGAGACTCTAATAGCATTCTTCTCCTAAACTTATAATTGTGTTTCGGTTTCCGCATCATTTTTCAAACACTATCCATCGTCTTGTTTGAAAATTCGAATTTCGGTCTATTTTTGTTGGGTGGTACGAAAATCTCCCCAAAAGTCCAGATGAAATCGAGGACCGAGAGACCCTTATAGCATTCTTCTTCTAAATTTATAACTGTGTTTCGAGTTCCTTATCAAATTTCAAATACTAGCCATCATCTTGTTCGAAAATACAGATATCGGTCCATTTTAGTCGGGTGGTTTGAAAATCTCCATAAATGTCCAGATGAAATCGAGGACCTAGAGACTTTTATAGCATTCTTTTCTAAAAATATAATAATGTTTCGGTTTATGCATCAGAATCCAAACACTAGCCATCTTTTAGTCAAAAAATACAGACTTTGGTCCCTTTTTTCGAGGGGTACAAAACTCTTCTGAAATGTGTAGATGAAATCGAGGACCGAGAGTCCCTTATAGCATTCTTCTACTAAATTTAAAACTGTGTTTCGGGTTCCGCTACAAATTTCAAACACTATCCATTGTTTTGTCGGAAAATATGGATTTCGGTCCATTTTTGTCGTGTGGTACGAAAATCGCCCGAAAAGTCCATATGAAATCGAAGACCAAGAGACCCTTAGAGCATTCTTCTTCTAAATTTATAAATGTGTTTCGGGTTGCATGTCAGATTTCAAACACTAGCCATCATCTTGTTCGAAAATACGTATGTCGGTCCTTTTTTGGTGGGTAATACGAAAATCACCCGAAAAGTCTAGATGAAATCGAGGATTGAGAGACCCTTACAACATTCTTCTCTTAAATTTATAAAAGGAATTTTGCGTTATGCGTCAGATTTCAAACACTAGACATCGTCTTGTTCCAAAATACGGATATCGGTCCATTTTTGTCGTGTGGTACGAAAATAGTCCAAAACGTTCAGACGAAATCGAGGACCGAGCTACCTTTATATTATTCTTCTCCTTAATATATAACAGTGTTTCGGGTTCCGCGTCAGATTTCAAACACTAGTAATCGTCTAGTCCGAAAATACAGATTTTGATCTATTTTTGTCCAGCGTTATGAAAATCGCCCAAAAAGTTCAGATGAAATCGATGACTGAGAGACATTTATAGCATTCTTCTTCTAAATTTATGACTGTATTTCGGTCTCCGCATCAGATTTCAAATACTAGCCATCGTCTTGTTCGAAAATACGAATTTCAGTCCATTTTAGTCGGGTGGTACGAAAATCGCCTAAAATGTCTAGATGAAATCGAGGACTAGGAGTCTCTTATAGCATTCTTCTGCTAAATTTATAATTGTGTTTCGGGTTCCTAGGCAGATTTCAAACACTATCCATCGTCTTGTCCGAAAATACAGATTTTGGTCCATTTTTGTAGAGGGTGGTACGAAAATCGCCCGAAAAGTCTAGATGAAATCGAGAACTAAGAGACCCTTTTAACATTCTTCTCCTAAATATATAACAGTGTTTCAGGTTCCGCTGGAGATTTCAAACACTATCCATCATTTGAAAATACAGATTTCGGTCCATTTTTGTTGAGTAGTACGAAAATTGCTGAAAAGTCCAGATGAAGTCGAGGACCGAGAGACCCGTATAGCATTTTTCTCCTACATATATAACAGTGGTTTGGGTTCCTTGTCAAGTTTCAAACACTAGCCATCATCTAGTCCCAAAATATGGATTTAGATCCATTTTAGTCATATGGTACGAAAATAAGCCGAAATGTCTAGATGAAATCGAGGACCGATAGACCCTTATAGCATACTTCTTCTAAATTTATAACTGTGTTTCGAGTTCCGCATCAGATTTCAAATACTAGCCATCATCTTGTCCGAAAATACAGATATCGGTCCATTTTAGTCGGGTGGTATGAAAATCTCCATAAATGTCAAGATGAAATCAAGGACCGAGAAACCCTTTTGTCATTCTTCTCCTAAATATATAATTGTGTTTCAAGTTCCGCGACAGATTTGAAACACTAGCCCTCGTTTGGTTTGAAAATATAGATTTTGTTCCATTTTTGTCGAGGGGTAAGAAACTTGCCCGAAAAGTACAGATGAAATCGAGGACCCAGAGTCTCTTATTGCATTCTTCTTTTATATTTATAATTGTGTTTCGGTTTCCGCATCAGATTTGAGACACTACCGATCATCTTATTTGAAAATACAGATTTTAGTTCATTTTAGTCGGGTGGTACAAAAATCGCCCGAGAGTCCCTTATACGGATTTCGGATTTCAAACAATAGCCAAGATGACGGCTAGTGTTTAAAATCGGACGCGGAACCCGAAACACAGTCATAAATTTAGAAGAAGAATGTTATAAGGGTCTTTCGGTCCTCGATATCTTCTGGACTTTTCGGGTGAATTTTGTACCCCTCGACAAAAATGGACCAAAAGCTGTATTTTCGGATTAGACAATGGCTGGTGTTTGAAATCTGATCTGAAACACTGTTATATATTAAGGAGAAGAATGTGATAAAGGTCTCCCGATCCTCAATTTCATCTGGACTTTTCGAAAAAAATGATGGCTAGTGTTTGAAATCTGATGCAGAACCCGAATAACTGTTATATATTTAGGAAAAGAATGCTATGAGGGTCTCTTGGTACTCGATTTCTTTGGACTTTTCGGCGATTTTCGTACTACACGACAAAAATGGACCGAAGTCCGTATTTTCTAAAAAGATGATGGCTAGTGATCGAAATCTGAAACCTAACCCGAAACACATTTATAAATTTAGGAGAAGAATTCTATAAGAGATTCTTGGTCCTCGATTTCATCTGGACATTTCAGGCGATTTTCGTACCACCCGACTAAAATGGAGCTTTTGAAAAAAATGATGGCTAGTATTTGAAATCTAACACGGAACCCGAAACACATTCACAAATTTAGAAGAAGAATGCTATAAGGGTCTCTCGGTCCTTGATTTCATCTGGATATTTCGGGCGATTATTGTACCACCTAACTAAAAGGGATCGTAATCCGTATTTTCGAACAAGATTATGGCTAGTGTTTGAAATCTGACGTGGAAACCGAAACACCGTTATAAATTTAGAAGTAGAATGCTATAAGGGACTCTCGACAAAAATGGATTAAAGTCTGTATTTTCAAACAAGACGATTGCTATTGTTTGAAATATGACGCTGAACTTGAAACACTATTATATATTTAGGAGAAGAATGTTAAAAGGGTCTATTGATCCTTGATTTCATCTGGACTTTTCAGGCGATTTTCGTACCACCCTACAAAAATGGACTGAAATCCGTATTTTTGAATAAGACGATAGATAGTGTTTGAAAATTGAGACGGAACCCGAAACACAGTTATAAATTTAGAAGAAGAATGCTACAAGAGTCTCCTGGTCCTCGATTTCATCTGGTCATTTTGAACGAATTTCGTACCAACTGGCTAAAATGGACCGATATCCGTATTTTCGAACAAGACGATGGCTATTGTTTGAAATCAGACGCGGAAACCAAAACATTGTTATAAATTTAGAAGAAGAATGCTATTAGGGTCTCTCGTTCCTCGATTTCATCTGGACTTTTGAGGCGATTTTCGAACCACCCGACAAAAATGGATCGAAATCCGTATTTCAGAACAAGACAATGGATAGTGTTTGAAAACTGATGCAGAACCCGAAATACAACTATAAATTTAGGAGAAGAATGCTATAAGAGTCTCCTGGTCCTCGATTTCATCTGGACTTTTCGGGATATTTTCGTACCACTCGACTAAAATGCACCGAAACTAGTGTTTTTGACCAATAAGATTGGTATTGCTTGAAATCAGACGCGGAAACCGAAACACAGTTATAAATTTAGAAGAAGAATGCTATAAGGGACTCTCTGTCCTCGGTTTCATCTAGAATTTTCGAGCAAGTTTCGTACCCTTCGTCATAAATGGACAAAAATCTATATTTTTGTAATAGACTATGGCTAGTGTTTGAAATCTAACGCGGTACCCGAAACACTGTTATATATTTAGGAGAAGAGTGCTATACGGGTCTCTCTGTCCTCGATTTCATTTGGACATTTCGGAGATTTTCGTACTACCTGGAAAAAATAGATCGAAATGTATATTTTCTAACAAGACGATGGCTAGTGTTTGAAATCTGATGCAGAACCAGAAACACATTTATAAATTTAGGAGAAGACTGGTATAAGAGTCTCTTGATCCTTGATTTCGTCTAGATATTTCCTGCAATTCTCGTAACACCTGACTAAAACGGACCGATATCCGTGTTTTTGAACAAAATGATTGCTAGTGTTTAAAATCTGATGCGGAACCAGAAACATTTGGACTTTTGGGGCGATTTCCGTATACCTCTACAAAAATGGACCAAAATCTGTATTTTTGGACCAGACGATGGCTAGTGTTTGAAATCTGATGCGGAACCCAAAACACTGTTATATATTTTGGAGAAGAATTCTATAAGGGTGTCCCGGTCCTCGATTATATCTGGACTTTTAGGGCAATTTTCGTACCACCGGACAAAAAAGGACTGAAATCCCTATTTTCGAACAAGACGATGGATAGTGTTTGAATTCTGACATCGAACCCGAAACATAGTTATAAATTTAGGAGAAGAATATTATAAGAGTCTCCTGGTCCTCGATTTCATTTGGACATTTCATGCAATTTTTGTACCACCCGACTAAAATGGATCGAAAATCGTATTTTCAATCAGAAACTGAAATACAGTTATAATTTAGAAGAAGAATGTTATAAGGGACCCTCGGTCATCGATTTTATCTGAACTTTTCGGGAGAGTTTCGTACCGCTCGAAAAAAATGGACCAAAATCTTTATTTTCCAACCAGACGTTGGCTAGTGTTTGAAATCTGACTAGGAAACAGAAACACAGTTATAATTTTTGAGAAGAATGCTATAGGTGTCACTCGGTCCTTGATTTCATTTGGACTTTTCGAGCGATTTTCATACCACCCAATAAAAATATACCGAAATCTGTATTTTCGAACTTGACGATTGCTAGTGTTTTAAATTTGACGCGGAACCCGAAACACTGTTGTATATTAAGGTGAAGAATGATATAAGGGTCGCCCGGTCCTCAATTTCATCTGGACCTTTCGAGCAATTTTCACACCACACGACTAAAATGGATCGAAATCCGTATTTTCGAACAAGCCCATGTCTAGTGTTTGAAATATGATGCGGAAACTGAAGCGCAATTGTAAATTTAGGAGAAAAATGCTATAAGAGTCTTCTAGTCCTCGATTTCATCTGGACATTTAGGGCAATTTTCGTGCCACCCGACTAAAATAGACTAATATACGTATTTTCGAACAAGATGATGGCTAGTGTTTGAAATCTGACGCGGAACTTGAAACACATTTATAAATTTAGAAGAAGAATGCTATAAGGGTCTCTCGGTCCTCGATTTTATCTGGAATTTTCTGGCGATTTTCGTACCCCTCAATAAAAATGGACCAATATATGTATTTTCTTACCAGACGATGGCTAGTCTTTGAAATCTGACGCGGAACCCGAAACACTGTTATATATTTAGGAGAAGAATGCTATAAGGGTCTCCCAGTCCTCGATTTGATCCGAACTTTTAGGGCGATTTTCGTACCATACGACAAAAATGAACCGAAATCCATATTTTCAAACAAGACGATGGATTGTATTTGAAATTAGATGTGAAACCCAAAACACAGTTAAAAATGGACTAATATATGTATTTTCGGACCAGAAGAGGACTAGTGTTTGAAATTTGATGTGGAACCTGAAATACTGTTAAATATTTAAGAGAAGAGTGCTATAAGGGTTTCCCAGTTCTCGATCTGAAACATATTTATAAATTTAGGAGAAGAAT
>NC_021164.2:11986407-11991505 GCF_000331145.2 Cicer arietinum | reverse complement strand
TGACGCAGAACCCGATACACATTTATAAATTGAGATAAAGAATGTTATAAGGGTCTCTCGGACTTCGATTTCATCAGGACTTTTCGCGCAATATTCGTACCCTTTCGAAAAAAATGCACCAAAATCTGTATTTTCATACCAGAGGATGGCTAATGTTTGAAATCTGACCCGAAATGAGAAACATTGTTATAAATTTAGGAGAAGAATGCTATAAGGGTAACCTGGTCCTCGATTTCATCTGGACTTTTCGGGCAAATTCCGTACACCCCGACAAAAATGGACTGAAATCCGTAATTTCCAACAAGACGAGGGCTAGTGTTTGAAATTTGACGCGGAACCCAAAACACGTTTATAAATTTTGGAGAAGAATGCTATAAGGGTCTTCAGGTCCTCGATTTCATATGGACTTTTTAGGCGATTTTCGTACCTCCCGACAAATATGGATCGAAATTCGTAGTTTCGTATCAGACGATGCCTAATGTTTGAAATCTGATGCAGATTGAAATCTGATGCAGAACCCGAAACTCAGTTATAAATTTAGGAGAAGAATGCTACAAGAATCTTCTTCTCCTCGATTTCATATGGACTTTTTGGGCAATTTTCGAACCATACGATAGCTAGAGTTTGAAATCTGCCGCAGAACCCGAAATACAATTATAAATTTTGGAGAAGAATGGTATAACGGTTTCCTGGTCCTTCATTTCATCTGGACTTTTCCGGCGATTTTCATACCACCTGACAAAAATAGACCGAAATCAGTATTCGCGGACTAGTCGATGGCTAGTGTTTGAAATCCGACACGGAACTCGGAACACAGTTATAAATTTAGGAGAAGAATGTTATAAGGGTCTCTCGTTCCTCGATTTCATCTGGACTTTTCCGGCGATTTTCATACCACCTGACAAAAATAGACCGAAATCAGTATTCGCGGACTAGTCGATGGCTAGTGTTTGAAATCTGACCCGAAATCAAAAATACTGTTATATATTAAGGAAAAGAATGACATAAGGGTCTCTCGGTCCTCATTTTCATCTGGTAGTTTTAAGTGAATTTCGTACCACCCGACTAAAATGGACCAAAATTCGTATTTTTGAACAAAACAATGGCTAGTGTTTGAAATCCGACACGGAACTCGGAACACAGTTATAAATTTAGGAGAAGAATGTTATAAGGGTCTCTCGTTCCTCGATTTCATCTGGACTTTTCAGGCGATTTTCTTACCCCTCGATAAAGACGATGGCAAGTGTTTGAAATCTGGCGCGGAACCTAAAAGGGTTTCCTGGACCAAACAAGTATAAATTTAGTAGAAGAATGCTATAAGGGTCTCTCGGTCCTCGATTTCATCTCATCTTTTCAGGCGATTATCGTATTACCCGACAAAAATAGACCGAAATTCGTATTTTCGAACAAGATGAGGGCTAGTTTTTGAAATTTGAAGCAAAACCCAAAACTCAGTTATAAATTTAGGAGAAGAATGCTACAAAAATCTTCTTCTCCTTGATTTCTTCTTCACCTCGACAAAAATGGACCAAAATCTATATTTTCAGACCAGACGATAGCTAGTATTTGATATCTCCTGCGGAACTCAGACACATTTATAAATTTTGGAGTAGAATGCTATAATGGTTTCATGGTCCTCGATTTCATCTGGACTTTTCAGGCGATTTTCTTACCCCTCGATAAAGACGATGGCAAGTGTTTGAAATCTGGCGCGGAACCTAAAAGGGTTTCCTGGACCAAACAAGTATAAATTTAGGAGAAGAATGCTATAAGGGTCTCCCGGTCCTCGATTTCATCTCATCTTTTCAGGCGATTATCGTATTACCCGACAAAAATAGACTGAAATTCGTATTTTCGAACAAGATGAGGGCTAGTTTTTGAAATTTGAAGCAAAACCCAAAACTCAGTTATAAATTTAGGAGAAGAATGCTACAAGAATCTTCTTCTCCTCGATTTCATATGGACTTTTTGGGCAATTTTCGAACCATACGATAGCTAGTGTTTGAAATCTGCCGCAGAACCCGAAATACAGTTATAAATTTTGGAGAAGAATGGTATAACGGTTTCCTGGTCCTTCATTTCATCTGGACTTTTCCGGCGATTTTCATACCACCTGACAAAAATAGACCGAAATCAGTATTTCCAAAACATCTGAGGGATAGTGTTTGAAATTTGACACGGAACCCGAAACACAATTAAAATTTTTGGAGAAGAATGAATAAGGGTCTCTCGGTCCTCGATTTGATCTGGACTTTTCGTGCAATTTTCATACCACTAGACAAAAAATGGACCGAAATCAGTATTCGCGGACTAGTCGATGGCTAGTGTTTGAAATCTGACCCGAAATCAAAAATACTGTTATATATTTAGGAGAAGAATGACATAAGGGTCTCTCGGTCCTCGTTTTCATCTGGTAGTTTTGAGTGAATTTCGTACCACCCGACTAAAATGGACCAAAATTCGTATTTTTGAACAAAACAATGGCTAGTGTTTGAAGTCCGACACGGAACTCGGAACACAGTTATAAATTTAGGAGAAGAATGTTATAAGGGTCTCTTGTTCCTCGATTTCATCTAGACTTTTCTGGCGATTTTCTTACCCCTCGATAAAGACGATGGCGATTTCCCGCAGAACTCAAACACAATTATAAATTTTGGAGTAGAATGCTATAATGGTTTCATGGTCCTCGATTCCATCTGGACTTTTTGGGTGATTTTCCTACCACCCGACAAAAATGGACCGAAATCAGTATTTTCGGAAAAGACGAGTGCTAGTGTTTGAAATTTGACATAGGTACCGAAACATAATTATAAATTTTGGAGAAGAATCCTATATGGGTCTCCCGGTCCTTGATTTGATATGGACTTTTCAGGGGATTTTCATACTACCCGACAAAAATGGACCAAAATAAGTATTTCTGGACCAGACGAGGGCTAGTGTTTGTAATTGGACGCGGAACCTTAAATATAGTTATAGCTCTTGGAGAAGAATGCTATAAGGGTGTCCTGGTCCTCGATTTCATCTGGACTTTTTGGGCGATTTTCGTACCACCCGACTAAAATGGATTGAAATCCGTATTTTTGGACCAGACGATGGCTAGTATTTGAAATCCGACACGGAACTCGGAACACAGTTATAAATTTAGGAGAAGAATTCTATAAAGGTCTCTTGGTCGTCAATTTCATCTGGACTTTTCGGGCGATTTTCGTACCCCTCAACAAAAATGGACCAAAATCTATATATTCGGACCAGACGATGGCTAGTGTTTCAAATCTGGTGTGGAACCTATAAACCAGTAATAAATTTTGGAAAAGAATGCTATAAGGGTCTCCAGGTCCTTGATTTCATCTGGGCTTTTAAGGTGTTTTTCATACCACCCGACAAAAATGAACCGAAATCAGTATTTTCGAACAAGACAATTGCTAGTGTTTGAAATCGAAGGCTGAACCCAAAACTCAGTTATAAATTTAGGAAAAGAATGCTATAAGCGTCTCCTGGTCCTCGATTTCACCTAGTCTTTTTGGGCGATTTTCGTATCACCCGACAAAAATGGACTGAAATTCGTATTTTTGGACTAGACAATGGCTAGTGTTTGAAATCTGGCGCGAAACTCGAAACACAGTTATAAATTTTGGAGAAGAATGCTATAAGGGTCTCTCGGTCCTCGATTTCATTTGGACTTTACGGGCGATTTTCGTACCCCTCGACAAAAATGGATTAAAATCTGTATTTTCGGACCAAACTATGGATAGTGTTTGAAATCTGACGTGGAACCCGAAACACAGTTAAAAATTTAGAAGAAAAATGCTAAAAGGGTCCCTCGGTGCTCGATTTCATCTAGACTTTTCGGGCGATTTTCGTACTACCCGACTAAAATGGACCGAAATCCGTATTTTTGAACAAGACCATGGGTTATTTGACAACTCTATTTTGTTAAATGTTATTATTATATTCGTTTTATAGTTTTACTACATAAAGAATATAATAATAACATATAATAAAATAGTGGTGTCAAATAAAGTAATAATTACATATTTCTTTTACAACTCAATTTTGTTATATGATACTATTGTCTTCGTCATAATTCTAACACTAGCCGTTGTTTTGTTTGAAAATACGGATTTTGGTTTATTATTTTCAAGAGGTACGAATATCACATGAAAACTCCAAATGATATCGACGACCAAGAGACACTTATAGCATTCGTCTGGTCAGAAAACACGGATGATATTCTCCTAAATTTATAACTTTGTTTCGGGTTCCACGTCAAATTTCATACACTAGCCATTGACTGGTCAGAAAATACGAATTTCAATCCATTTTTGTCGGGTAGTATGAAAATCACACAAAAAATCAAAATGAAATCCCGGACCGAGAGAACCTTATAGCATTCTTCTCCTAAATTTTTAACTATGTTTCGGGTTCCACGTCAGATTTCAAACACTAGCCATCTTCTGGTGCGAAAATACGGATTTTGGACCATTTTTGTCATTTGGTACAAAAATCGCCGGAAAAGTTTGAATGAAATTGAGGTTCCAGTTACCCTAATTGGATTGTTCTCCTAAATTTATAACTGTGCTTCGTGTTCCATGTCAGAATTTAAACACCAGACAGCGTCTGGTCCGAAAATATGGATTTCGGTCCATTTGTGTCTGGTGCTTCAAAAATTTTAAACAATGTTTCAAGTTTCGCATCAAATTTCAAACACTAGCAATCGCCAGATCCAAAAATACGGATTTCAGTCCATTTTTGTTTGGTGGTACGAAAATCCCCCGAAACATCGAAATGAAATCGAGGACAGGGAGACCCTTATAACATTATTTTCCTATATTTATAATTGTGTTTCAGGTTCCGCGTCAGATTTCAAACAATAGCCATCGTCTTGTTCCAAAATGCAGATATCGGTCCGTTTTAGTCGGGTGGTACGAAAATCGCACGAAATGTCCATATGAAATCGAGGACCTGAAGACTCTTATAGCATTCTTCTCCTAAATTTATAACTATGTTTTGGGTTCCACGTCAGATTTCAAACACTAGCCCTCGTCTTGTCCAGAAATACAAATTTCGATCCATTTTTATTAGGTGGCACGAAAATCTC
>NC_021164.2:11966867-11982282 GCF_000331145.2 Cicer arietinum | reverse complement strand
ATTTAAGTATTACATTATTTGACAACTCTATTTTATTTAATGTTACTATTATCTTTGTTTTATGGTTTTATTTCATAACAAAGATAATAATAACATATAATAAAATAGAGTTGTCCAATAAAGTAATAATTTCATAACGAATATAGTAATATCATTTAATAAAATTGAGTTGTCAAGTAAATATGTAATTATTACTTTATTTGATAACTCTAATTTATTATATGTTATTATTATCTTCGTTTTATAGTTTTATTTCATAACAAAGATAATAATAACATATAATAAAATAGAGTTGTTAAATAAAGTAATAATTACATATTTACTTGACAACTCAATTTTATTAAATGATATTACTATATTCGTTATGAAATTATTACTTTATTGGACAACTCTATTTTATTATATGTTATTATTATCTTTGTTATGAAATAAAACCATAAAACGAAGATAATAATAACATTAAATAAAATAGAGTTGTCAAATAATTTAATACTTAAATATTTATTTTACAACACTATTTTATTATATACTATTATTATCTTCGTTTTGTATTTAATTTACAACTCGATTTTGTTATATGTTATTATTATTTTCGTTATTTAGTACAATTACAAAATGAAAATAATAAAAACATATAAGAAAATTTAGTTGTAAAATAAAAATGTAATTATTACTTTATTTGACAACTTTATTTTGTTATATTGAGTTGTCAAATAAAAAAATAATTACATATTTATTTGACAACTCTATTTTATTATATGTTATTATCATCTTCGTGATGAACTAAAACTCTAAAACAAAGATAATAACAATATATATCAAAATATAGTTGTCAAATAAATATGTAATTATTACTTGATTAGACAACTCTATTTTATTATATGTGTCTATTATCTTCGTTATAAAGTACAACTACATGACAATGATAATAGTATCATATAATAAAATAGAGGACCAGAAGTCTCAAATACTATCCCTCGTCTGTTCAAGAAATACTGATTTTGGTCCATTTTTGTCGGGTGGTATGAAAATCGCCTGAAAAGTCCAGATGAAATCAAGGACGGCGAAACCCATATAGCATTTTTCTCCAAAATTTATAACTCTATTTTGGGTTCCGCGACAGATTTCAAACACTAGCTATCGTTTGTCCGAAAATACAGATTTTGGTCCATTTTTGTCGAAGGGAACAAAAATTGCCCACAAAGTCCAGATGAAATCGAGGAGTAGAAGATTCTTGTAGCATTCTTCTCCTAAATTTATATCTAAGTTTGGGGTTCTGCGTCAGATTTCAAACACTAGCCATCGTTTGGTCCGAAAATACGAATTTCGAGCCATATTTGTCTGGTGGTACGAAAATCGCATAAAAGTTCCATATGAAATCGTGGACCGAGAGACCCATATAGCATTCTTCTCCAGAATTTATAAATGTCTTTCGGGTTCCGCGTCAAATTTCAAACACTAACCTTCGTTTGGTCCGAAAATACAGATTTCAGTTCATTTTTGTTAGGTGGTACGAAAATCGCCTGAAGGGTCCAAATGAAATCGAGGACCGAGAGACCCTTATAGCATTCTTCTCCAGAATTTATAAATGTCTTTCGGGTTCCGCGTCAAATTTCAAACACTAACCTTCGTTTGGTCCGAAAATACAGATTTCAGTTCATTTTTGTTAGGTGGTACGAAAATCGCCTGAAGGGTCCAAATGAAATCGAGGACCGAGAGACCCTTATAGCATTCTTCCCCGAAATTGATAACTGTGTTCCGAGTTCCGTGTCGGATTTCAAACACTAGCCATTGTTTTGTTCAAAAATACGAATTTCGGTCCATTTTAGTCGGGTGGTACGAAAATCACCCGAAATTACAAGATGAAATCGAGGACCAGGAGTCCCTTATAGAATTCTTCCCCTAAATATATAACAGTGTTTCGGATTCTGGGTTAGATTTCAAACACTAGCCATCTTTTGGTCCGAAAATAAAGATTTCAATCCATTTTAGTCTAGTGGTATGAAAATCGCTCGAAAAGTCTAAATGAAATCGAGGACCGGGAAACCCTTATAGAATTCTTCTCCTTATATATAACCATGTTTAAGGTTCCGCGTAAGATTTCAAACACTAGCCACCGGCTGGTCCGAAAATACATATTTTGATTTATTTGTGTTTCGGATTCCGCGTCAGATTTCAAACACAAGCCATTGTCTAGTTCGAAAATATGGATTTCAGTCCAATTTAGTCGGGTGGTACGAAAATCACCCGAAATGTCCAGATGAAATCGAGGACCAAGAGACTCTTATAGCATTCTTCTCCTAAATTTCTAACTGTGTTTCAGGTTCTGCGTCAGATTTTAAACACTATCCGTCGTCTTGTTTGAAAATTTGGATTTCGGTCCATTTTTGTCGTGTGGTACGAAAATCGCCCTAAACGTCTAGTTGAAATAGAGGACAAGAAGACCCTTATATCATTCTTCTCCTAAATATATAACATTGTTTCGGGTTTCGCATCAGATTTCAATCACAAGCCATCGTTTGGTCAAAAAATACAGATATTGAAAGATTTTTGTCGAGGTGTACAACAATTGCCCGAAAAGTCCAGATGAAATCGAGGACTGGGCAACCCTTATATCATTCTTCTCGTTCATATATAACAGTGTTTCAAGTTCTGCGTCAGATTCAAACACTAGAAATCGTCTGGTCCGAAAATACAGATTTCTGTTCATTTTTGTTAGGTGGTACGAAAACCACCAGAAAAGTCTAGATGAAATCGAGGACCAGAAGACTCTGATAGCATTCTTCTCCTAAATTTATAAATGTATATCGGGTTCCGCGTCAGATTTCAAACACTAGCAATCGTCTTGTTGGAAATTACGGATTTCGGTCCATTTTTTTTCGAGGTGTAAGTAAATCTCCCGAAAAGTCCAGCGGAAATCGACGACCGGGTGACGCTTATAGCACTTTTCTCCTAAATATATAATAATGTTTCTCATTTCGGGTCAGATTTCAAACACTAGCCATCCTCTGGTCTGAAAATACAAATTTTGGTCCATTTTTTTCGAGGGGTACGAAAATTGCACGAAAAGTCCAGATTAAATCGAGGACCGAGAGACCCTTATAACATTCTTCATCTAAATTTATAATTGTGTATAGGGTTCTACGTTAGAATACAAACACAAGCCTTCGTCTTGTTCGAAGATACGGATTTCGGTTCATTTTAGTCGGGTAGTGCTAAAATCGCTCGAAAAGTCCAGATGAAATCGAGGACCTGGAGAACCTTAAATCATTCTTCTCTTAAATATATAACAGTGTTTCGGGTTCTGCGTCAGATATCAAACACTAGCCATCGTCTATTCCGAAAATACAGATTTCGGTCCATTTTTGTCGAGGGGAACGAAAATCGCCCAAAAAGTCCAGATGAAATTGAGGACTGAAAGACCGTTATAGCATTCTTCTCCTAAATTTATAATTGAGTTTGGCGTTCTGCCTCAGATTTCAAACACTAGCAATTGTCTTGTTCGAAAATACGGATTTTGGTCGATTTTTGTCGTGTGGTACGAAAATCGCCCGAAAATCCCAGATGAAATCGAGGACCCGTAGACCTTATAGCATTCTTCTCCTAAATTTATAACTGAGTTGCGGGTTCCGCGTCAGATTTCAAACACTAGCAATTATCTTGTTCAAAAATACGAATTTCGGTCTATTTTTTGTCGGGTGGAACGAAAATCATCTGAAAAGTCCAGATGAAATCGAAGAAAGGGAGACCTTGATAGCATTCTTCTCCAAAATTTATTACTGGTTTTTAGGTTCAGCGACAGATTTCAAACATTTGCCATCGTCTTGTTTGAAAATATAGATTTCGATCCTTTTTTGTTGAAGGGTAAGAAAATCGCCTGGAAAGTCCAAATGAAATCGAGGACTGAGAGACCCTTATATCATTCTTCTTCTATATTTATAACTGTGTACTGAGTTCTGTGTCGGATTTCAAACACTAGCCATTGTTTTGTTCAAAAATACGAATTTCGGTCCATTTTAGTCGGGTGGTAGGAAAATCACCCGAAAATACAAGATGAAATCGAGGACCAGGAGTCCCTTATAGCATTCTTCTCCTAAATATATAACAGTGTTTCGGATTCCGGGTCAGATTTCAAACACTAGCCATCGTCTGGTCCGAAAATATAGATTTCAATCCATTTTAGTCTAGTCGTTTGAAAATCGCTCGAAAAGTCCAAATGAAATCGAGGATCGGGAGACCCTTATAGAATTCTTCTCATAAATTTATAAATGTGTTTCAAATTCCTTATAATACCACTAGTTTTGAAACAAAAGTCCTCATAATATCTTCACAACGTCAGATTTCAAACACTAGCCACTGTCTTGTTCGAAAATACAGATTTCTTTCCATTTTTGTAGGGTGGTACGAAAATCGCCCAAAAAGTCCAGATGAAATCGAGGACCAGGAAACCCTTATAGCCCTCATCTAGTCCGA
Source organism: Cicer arietinum (assembly GCF_000331145.2). Lineage (NCBI taxonomy): Eukaryota > Viridiplantae > Streptophyta > Magnoliopsida > Fabales > Fabaceae > Cicer > Cicer arietinum. The sequence goes on along the minus strand of NC_021164.2, from coordinate 11,977,809 downwards.
AAATACAGATTTTGATCAATTTTTGTCGAGGGGTACGAAACACGCACGAAAAGTCTAGATGAAATTGAGGACCGAGAAACTCTTATAGCATTCTTCTTCTAAATTTAAAATAGTGTTTCGGGTTCCGCGTCAGATTTCAACAACACTAGCCATTGTCTAGTTCGAAAATATGGATTTCAGTCCAATTTAATTGGGTGGTACGAAATTCGCCCAAAATGTCCAGATGCAATCGAGGACCAAGAATCTCTTATAGCATTCTTCTCCTAAATTTCTAACTGTTTTTCGGGTTCCGCGCCTGATTTCAACCACTATCCATCGTCTTGTTTGAAAATTTGGATTTCGATCCATTATTGTCGTGTGGTCCGAAAATAGCCCTAAACATCCAGTTGAAATCGATGACCAGAAGACCCTTATAGCATTCTTCTCCTAAATATATAACAGTGTTTCGGGTTTCCCATCAGATTTCAATCACTAGCCATCGTCTTGTAAGAAAATACAGATATTGAAACATATTAGTCGAGGCTTACAAAAAAAATCCGAAACGTCTAGATGAAATCGATGACCGAGCGACCCTTATATCATTCTTCTCCTTAATATATAACAGTGTTTCGAGTGTTGCGTCAGATTTAAAACACTAGAAATCGTCTTGTTCGAAATATAGATTTTAGTGATTTTTTATCGAGGGGTACGAAAATTGCCCAAAAACTCCAGATGAAATCAAGGACCGAGAGACCCTTATAGCATTCTTCTTCTAAATTTATAATTGTGTTTCGGTTTCCGTGTCAAATTTCAAACCTTAGCCATCGTCTGGTTTGAAAATATAGATTTTGGTCCAGTTTTGTCGAGGGTACGAAACTCGCCCGAAAAGTTTCGATTAAATCGATGACCGAGGGTCCCTTATAACATTCTTCTTCTAAATTTATAACTGTGTTTCGGTTTCCGCGTCAAATTTCAAACACTAGCCATCATCTTAGTTGAAAATACGATTTTCGATCCATTTTAATCGATTGGTACAAAAATCACTCAAAATGTCCAGATGAAATCGAGGACCATGAGACTCTTATAACATTCTTATCCTAAATTTATAACTGTGTTTCGGGTTCCGCTAAAGATTTCAAACACTATCGATCGTCTTGTTCAAAAATACGGATTTCAGTAATTTTTTGTCGGGTGATACGAAAATCACCCGAATAGTCGAGATGAAATCGAGGACCAGGAGACCATTATGGAATTCTACTCTTAAATATATAACATTGTTTCGGGTTTCGCATCAGATTTCAAACACTAGCCATCGTATGGTCCATTTGTGTAGAGGTATACGGAAATGGCCCAAAAAGTCCTGATGAAATCGAGGACCGAGAGACCCTTATATCATTCTTCTTCCAAATTTGTAACTTTGTTTCGGGTTCCGCATCAGTTTTCAAACACTAGCCATCATTTTGTTCAAAAACACGGATACTGCGTCAGATTTCAACCATTTGCCATAGTCTAGTCCAAAAAGACAGATTTTTTCCCATTTTTGTCGAATGTTACGAAACTCTCGCGAAAAGTCTAGATGAAATGGAGGACCGAGAGTCCCTTATATCATTCTTCTTCTAAATTGATAATTGTATTTCGGTTTCCGCGTCAGATTTCTAACAATAGCCTCATCTTGTTCAAAAATTCTAGTTTCGATCAATTTTAGGCGGGCGGTACGAAAATAGCTCGAAATGTCCAGATGAAATCGAGGACCTGGAGACTCTTATAGCATTCCTCTCACCAATTTATGAATGTGTTTCGAGTTCCATGTCAGTTTTCAAACACTATCCATCTTCTTGTTCGAAAAACGGATTTGGGTCCATTTTTGTCAGATGGTACGAAAATTGCCCGAAAAGTCCAGATGAAATCGAGGACCGAGAGACCCTTTTGACATTCTTCTCTTAAATATATACTAGTGTTTAAGGTTCCGCATCATATTTCAAACACTAGCCGTCGTTTGGTTTGAAAATACAGTTTTTGGTCCATATTTGTCGAGGGGTACGAAACTCGCCTCAAAAGTTCATATGAAATCAAGGACCGAGAGTCCCTTAGAGCATTCTTCTTCTAAATTTATAACTGTGTTTTGGTTTCTGCGTCAGATTTCAAACCCTAGTCATCATGTTGTTCGAAAATACGGAGTTCGATCCATTTTAATCAGGTGGTTAAAAATCGCCCGCAATGTCCTTATGAAATTATGGACTAGGAGACTCGTATAGCATTTTTCACCTAAATTTATAACTGTTTTATGGGTTCCGCGTCAGACTTCAAACACTATCCATCGTCTTGTTGAAAATACAGATTTCGGTCCATTTTTGTCAGGTGGTACAAAAATAGCTCCAGTAGTCCTGATGAAATCGAGGACCGGGAGACCCTTATAGAATTCTTCTCCTAAATATATAAAAGTGTTTCTGGTTCCGCATCAGATATCAAACACAAGCCATCGTCTGGTCTGAAAATACAGATTTTGACCCATTTTTGTAGAGGGATATGAAAATCGCCTGAATAGTCCAGATGAAATCGAGGACCGAGAGACCCTCATAGCATTTTTCTTCTAAATTTGTAACTGTGTTTCGGGTTCCGCGTCAGATGTCAAACACTAGCCATCATTTTGTTCAAAAACACGGATATCGGTCAATTTTAGTTGGGTGGTACGAAAATCGCCTGAAATGTCTAGATGAAATCTAGGACCAAAAGACTCTTATAGCATTCTTCTCCTAAATTTATATGTGTTTAGTGTTTCGCGTCAGATTTCAAACACTAGCCATCGTCTTGTTCGAAAATACGGATTTCAGTCCATTTTTGTCGTGTATTACGAAAATCGCCGAAAAATCCAAATGAAATCGAGGACCGAGACACCCTCATAGCATTCTTCTCCGAAATATATAACAGTTATTCGGGTTCCGAGTCATATTTCAAACACTAGCCATCGTCTATTCCAAAAATACAGATTTTGGTCCATTTTTGTCGAGGGGTACAAAATTCGCCCGAAAACTCAAGAAGATATCGAGGAATGGCAGACCCTTGTAGCATTCTTCTTATAATGGATAGTGTTTGAAATTTGATGCGGAACCTGAAACACAGTAATAAATTTAGGAGAAGAATGCTATAAGAGTCTCCTGGTCCTCGATTTCATCTGGACATTTCGGGCGATTTTTGTACGACTTGACTAAAATGGATCGATATCTGTATTTTTGGACCAGACAATTGCTAGTGTTTTAAATCTGATGCGGAACCCGAAACACTTTTATGCATTTTTCAGATGATTTTCGTACCAAGTGACAAAAATGGACGAAATTTGTATTTTGGGGTCAAATGAGGGCTAGTGTTTTGATATTTGATTCGGAACCCGAAACATAGTTATAAATTTTGGAGAAGAATGCAATAAGAGTCTCTCGTCGTCGATTTCATCTAGACTTTTCGGGCGATTTTCGTACCACCTAACTAAAATGGACCAAAATCCGTATTTTCGAACATGATGATAACTATTGTTTGAAATCTTACGCGGAAACCAAAACACAGTTATAAATTTCGAAGAAGAATTCTTTAAGAGACTCTCAGTCCTCGATTTCATTTGGACCTTTCGAGCGAGTTTTGTACCCCTCGAAAAAAGGGACCAAAATCTGTATTTTTTGACTAGACGATGGCTAGTATTTGAAATCTGATACGGAACCCGAAACACTGTTATATATTTAGGAAAATAATGTTATAAGGGTATATCGGTCCTCGATTTCATCTGGACTTTTCTACGATTTTCGTACTACCCGACAAAAATGGACCGAAATCCGTATTTTCGAACAACATGATGTCTAGTGTCTGAAATCTGAGGCAGAAACCGAAACACAGTTATAATTTTAGAAGAAGAATGTTATAAGGGTCTCTCGGTCCTCGATTTGATATGGACTTTTGGAGAAATTTTCGTACCACCCAACAATAATGGACCGAAATCTATATTTTCGAACAAGACAATGGATAGTGTTTGAAAACTGTCACGGAACCCGAACCAAAGTTATAAATTTAGGAGAAGAATGCTATTACAGTCTCCTGGTCCTCGATTTCATCTAGACATTTTCGGGCGATTTTTGTACCACCAGACTAAAATGGACCGAAATCCGTATTTTCGAACAAATTGATGGCAATTGATTGAAATCTGACGCGGAAACCAAAAATTGATGGCTATAAGAGTCTATTGGTCCTCGATTTCATCTGGACTTTTTCGGGCGATTTTCGTACCACCCTTCTAAAATGGATCTAAATCCGTATTTATGGACTAGACGACGGCTAGTGTTTGAAATCCAACACAGAACTCGGTACATAGATATAAATTTAGGAGAAGAATGCTATAAGGGTCTATCGGTCCTCGATTTCATCTGGACTTTTCAGCAATTTTCGTACTACTCGACAAAAATGGACTAAAATCTGTACTTTCAAACAAGACGATGGCTAGTGTTTGAAATCTGATTATGAACCCAAAACATTGTTATATATTTAGGAGAAGAATTCTATATGGGTTTCCCAGTCCTCAATTTCATGTGGACTATTCAGGCAATTTTCGTACAGCCCGACAAAAATGGACCGAAATCCGTATTTTCGAACAAGACAATGGATAGTGTTTGAAGTCTGACGCGGAACCCGAAATACAATTATAAATTTAGGAGAACAATGCTATAAGAGTATCCTGGTCCTCGATTTCATATGGACATTTCGGGCGAGTTTCATACCCCTCGACAAAAATGGACCAAAATATGTATTTTCAAACAAGATGATGGTTAGTGTTTGAAATCTGACGCGTAACCTGAAACACTATTATATATTAAGGTGAAGAATATTAAAATGATCTCTTAGTCCTCGATTTAATCTTGACTATTCGGTCGATTTTCGTACCACCCGACAAAAATGGACCGAAATTCGTTTTTTCGAACCAGACTATGGTTAGTTTTTTAAATCTGATGCGGAACCCGAAATACTGTTATAAATTTAGGAGAATAATGAAATAAGGGATTCCTGGTCCTCAATTTCATTTGGACTTTTTTGTGCGATTTTCGTACTACCCTATAAAAATGGAACGAAATATGTATTTTCGGACCAGACGATAGCTTGTATTAGAAATGTGAAGCGGAACCCGAAACACAGTTATATATTTAGGAGAAGTATGCATTAAGAGTCTATTGGTCCGAGATTTCATCTGGACATTTCGGGAGATTTTCGTACCACCCGATTAAAATGGACCGATATCCGTATTTTCGAACAAGATGATGGCCAATATTTAAAATCTGATGCGGAACTCGAAATACATTTATAAACTTAGGAGAAGAATGCAATAAGAGTCTCTTGGTCCTCGATTTCATCTGGAGATTTCGGGAGATTTTCGTACCACCCGACTAAAATGGACCGATATCCGTATTTTCGAACAAGATGATGGCTAGTATTTAAAATCTGACGCAGAACTCGAAACACAGTTATAAATTTAGAAGAAGAATGCTATAAGGGACTCTCAATCCTCGATTTCATTCGGACATTTCAGGCGATTTTCGTACAACCCGACTAAAATTGACCGAAATCTGTATTTTCGAACAAGATGATGGCTAGTGTTTGAAATCTGACGCCGAAATCGAAATACAGTCGTAAATTTACAAGAAGAATGCAATAAGGGTCACTCGGTCCTCGATTTCATCTAGACTTTTTGGGCGATTTTCATACCCCTCGACAAAAATTGACCAAAATCTGTATTTTCATACCAGACGATTCATAGTGTTTGAAATCTGATACGTTACCCGAAACACTGTTATATATAAAGAAGAAGAATGATATAAGGGTCGCTTGGTCCTGGATTTCATCTGGACTTTTCGGGCTATTTTCGTACCACACGACAAAAAAAAGGACCGAAATCCATATTTTCGAACAAGACGATGTCTAGTGTTTGAAATCTGACGCATAACGCGAAACACTATTACATATTTAAGAGAAGAATGTTGTAAGGGTATCTCGATTCTCGATTTCATTTGCATATTTCTGGCAGTTTTCGGACCAGACGAGGGCTCGTGTTTGAAATTTGACGTAGAACCGGAAACACAGTTTTCGATTTCATCTGCACATTTTGGGCAAATTTCGTGCCACCTAACTAAAATTACCCGATATACATATTTTCGAACAAGATGATGGCTAGTGTTTGAAATCTGACGTGGAACCCAAAACACATTTATAAATTTAGAAGAAAAATGCTATAAGGCTCTCTCGGTCCTCGATTTCATATGGACTTTTCGAGCGATTTTTGTACCCCTGGACAAAAATGGACCAATATATGTATTTTCTGAGCAGACAATGGCTAGTGTTTGAAATCTGACGCGGCACCCGAAACCTTGTTATATATTTAGGAGAAGAATGTTTTAAGGGTCTCCCGGTCCTCGGTTTCATCTGGACTTTTCGGGCGATTTTCGTACCACACGACAAAAATGGACCGAAATCCGAATTTTCAAACACGACGATGGATAGTGTTTGAAATCTGACGCGGAACTTGAAACACAATTTTTTTTAGGACAAGAATGCTATAAGAGTCTCATGGTCCTCGATTTCTTCTGGACATTTCGGGCGATTTTCTTACCACCCGACTAAATTGGACCGAAATCCGTATTTCGAACAAGACGATGGCTAATGTTTGAAATGTGACGCGGAACCCGAAACACAGTTATAAATTTAGAAGATGACTACATTTGGACTTTTCGGGCGAGTTTCGTATCCCTCGACAAGGAACCCAAAACACGGTCCTTGATTTTATTTGGACTTTTGGATAGAATTCGTAACTCACGAGAAAAATGGACAGAAATCTGTATTTTCGGACCAGAAGATGGCAAGTGTTTGAAATTTGACCCGGAACCTGAAATATTGTTCTAAATTTAGGAGAAGAATGCTATAAGGGTTTGAAATCAGACGCTGTGAAGATATTATCAAGACTTCTGTATCAAAACTAGTGGTATTATATGGAATCTGAAACACATTTATAAATTTAGGAGAAGAATTCGATAAGGGTCTTCCAGTCCTCGATTTCATCTGAACTTTTCGGGCGATTTTTAAACCACTAGACTAAAATGGATAGAAATCCGTATTTTTGGACCAAACGATGGCTAGTGTTTCAAATTTGACAAGGAACCCGAAATACAATATTAAATTTAGAAGAAGAATGCTATAAGGGTCTCTCGGTCGTCGATTTCATTTGGACTTTTCGGGCGATTTTCGTACCCCTCGAAAAAATGGACCAAAGTCTATATTTTCGGACCAGACGATGGCTAGTGTTTGAAATCTGACCCGGAATCCGAAACACTGTTATATATTTTGGAGAAAAATGTTATAAGGGTCTCCAAGTCCTCAATTTCATCTGGTATTTCCGGGTGATTTTCGTACCACTCAACTAAAATGGACCGAAATTCATGTTTTTTTAAAAAAATATTGGCTAATGTTTGAAATCCGACACGGAACTCGGAACACAATTATAAATTTAGGAGAAGAATGCTATAAGGGACTCTCGATCCTCGATTTCATCTGGACTTTTTAGGTGATTTTCTTACCCCTCAACAAAAACCAATAATAAATTTTCTTACCCCTCGGACAAGACGATGACAAGTGTTTGAAATATGGCACGGAACCTAAAACCCAATAATAAACTTTGGAGAAGAATGCTATCAGTGTCTCCCGGTCCTCGATTTCATCTGGACTTTTCGGGTGATTTTCGTACCACCCGTCAAAAAATGGACCAAAATATGTAGTTTCGAACCAGATGATTGCTAGTGTTTGAAATCTGACGCGGAACCCAAAACTTAGTTATAAATTTAGGAGAAGAATGCTACAAGAATCTTCTTCTCCTCCATTTCATATGGACTTTTTGGGCAATTTTCGAACCATACGATAGCTAGTGTTTGAAATCTGACGCGGAACCCAAAACTTAGTTATAAATTTAGGAGAAGAATGCTACAAGAATCTTCTTCTCCTCCATTTCAGATGGACTTTTTGGGCAATTTTCGAACCATACGATAGCTAGTGTTTGAAATCTAGTGCGGAACTTGAAACACAATTATAAATTTTGGAGAATAATGCTATAAGGGTCTCTCGGTCCTCGATATCATCTAGACTTTTCGTACCACTTGACAAAAATGGACTAAATCTGTATTGTTGGACCACACTTTGGCTAGTGTTTGAAATCTAGTGCGGAACTTGAAACACAATTATAAATTTTGGAGAAGAATGCTACAAGGGTCTTCCGGTCTTCGATTTCATCTTGACTTTTCGGGCAATTTTCATACGATCCAACTAAAATGGACCGAAATCCGTATTTTCGAAAAAGACTATGGCTAGTATTTGATATTCCGGGCTATTTAATTTCCGCCCCACCAAAATGGACCGAAATCCATATTTTCGAACAAGACAATTGTTAGTTTTTGAAATCTGATGCGGAACCCGAAACACAATCATAAATTTAGAAGAAGAATGTTATAAAGGTTTGTCGGTACTCGATTTCATCTGGACTTTTCGAGCGATTTTCGTACCCCTCAACAAAAATGGACCAAAATTTGTATTTTCAGACCAGTTGATGACTAGTGTTTGATATCTAACGCGGAACCCGTAACACTGTTATATATTTAGGAGAAGAATGCTTTAAGGTTCTCCAGGTCCTCGATTTCATCTGGACTTTTCGGGCATTTTTCGTACCACCCAACTAAAATGGGATGAAATCCGTATTTTCCAACAAGAAGATGGCTTATGATTGTATTCTAACGGGGAACCCGACACACAGTTATAAATTTATATGAAGAATGATATAAGGCTCTCTCGGTCCTCGATTTCATCTGGACTTTTCGGGCAATTTTCATACCCCTCGACAAAAATGGACCGAAATATGTACTTTTATACCAACAATGGCTAGATTTTGAAATCTGACCTGAAATAAGAAACATTGTTATATATTTAATAGAAGAATGTTATAAGGGTCACCCGGTCCTCGATTTCATCTAGGCTTTTCGGGCGATTTTCTTACCACTCGATAAAAATGGACTGAAATTCGTATTTTCGAACAAGACGATGGCTAGTGTTTGAAATCTGATTCGGAACCCGAAACTCAGTTATAAATTTAGAAGAAGAATGCTATAAGGGTCTCCTGGTCATCGATTTCATCTGGTCTTTTCGGGCAATTTTCGTACCACCCGACAAAAATGGACCGAAATTCGTATTTTCAGACCAGACGATGGCTAGTGTTTGAAATCTGGCGCGTAATCCGAAACACATTTATAAATTTTGGAAAAGAATGCTATAAGTGTCTCTTAGTCCTCGATTTCATTTGGACTTTTCGGGCGACTTTCGTACCAACCAACTAAAATAGACCAAAATCCGTATTTTTGAAGAAGATGATTGTTAGTGTTTGAAATCTAACGCGGAACCCGAAACACAATTACAACTTTAGAAGAAGCATGCTATAAGGGTCTCTTGGTCCTCGATTTCATTTGGACTTTTAGTGCGATTTTCGTACTACCCGGCTAAAATGGACCGAAATCCCTATTTTTGAACAAAACGATGGCTAGTTTTTGAAATCTGACACGGAACCCGAAACACAGTTATAAATTTATAAGAAGAATCCTATCACGGTCTCCAAGTCCTCAATTTCATCTGCACTTTTTGGGCGATTTTCTTACCCCCCGACCAGATGATGGCTAGTGTTTGAACGAAATGAATCCTATCACGGTCTCCAAGTCCTCAATTTTATCGGTCCAGTTATAAAAAATGGAACGAAATGTATTATTCGGACCAGATCATGGCTAGTGTTTGAAATCTGATGTGGAATCCGAAACACTGTTATATATTTAGGATAAGAATGTTGTAAGGGTCTCCTGGTCCTCGATTTCACCTGGACTTTTCGGGGGATTATCTTACCACCCGACCAAAATGGACCGAAATCCGTATTTTTGGACCAAAAGATGGCTAGTGTTTGAAATTTGATGCGGAACCCGAAGCACAATTATAAATTTTGGAGAAGAATGCTACTAGGGTTTTCCGGTCATTGATTTCATCGACAAAAAAAGACCAAAATTCCTATTTTCGAACAAGATTATACCTAGTGTCTGAAATCTGACGCGACACCTGAAAAACAGTTATAAATTTAGAAGAAGAATGCTATAAGGGTCTCCCTATCCTCGATTTCATTTGGACTTTTAGGGAGATTTTCGTACCACCCAACAAAAAAGGATCGAAATTCGTATTTTCGGACCCGACGATGGCCAGTGTTTAAAATCGAGTGTGGATTCTGAAAAATAGTAATAAATTTTTGAGAAAAATGCTATAAGGGTCTTCTAGTCCTCAATATCATTTGGTCTTTTTGGGCGATTTTCGTACCACACCACTAAAATGGACCGAAATTCGTATTTTCGAACAAAACGATGGTTAGTAATTGAAATCTGTCATGGAACCTGAAACACAATTATAAATTTTGGAGAAGAATATTATAAAGGTCTTCCAGTCCTCGATTTCATCTGGACTTTTTGGACGATTTTCGTACCACCCTACTAAAATGAACTAAAATCTGTGTTTTCGAACAAAACGATGGTTAGTGTTTCAAATCTGACACGGAACCTGGAACAAAGTTATAAATTTTGGAGAAGAATGCTATAAGGGTCTCTCGGTCCTCGATTTCATTTGGACTTTTCGGGCAATTTTTGTAACCCTCGACAAAAAAGGACTGGAATCTGTATTTTCAAATAAGACGAGGGCTAGTGTTGGAAATCTAACACGGAACCCGAAACACAATTATAAATTTTGAAGAATGATATAAGAGTCTGCTGCAGTTATAAATTTAGAAGAAAAATGCTATAAGAGTCTCTCGGTCCTCGATTTCATCTACACTTTTTGGGCGATTTTCGTACCACCCGACTTAAATGGACCGAAATCC
>NC_021164.2:11961877-11966424 GCF_000331145.2 Cicer arietinum | reverse complement strand
GTACCCCTCTACAAAAATGGACCAAAATCTATATTTTCGGACCAGACGATGGCTAGTGTTTGAAATCTAGCGCAGAACTCAAAACACAATTATAAATTTAGGAGAAGAATACTATAAGGGTTTCTCGGCCCTCGATTTCAACTGGACTTTTTAGGCGATTTTCTTACCCCTTGACAAAAAGGACCGTAATCTATATTTCCGGACCACATGATGACAAGTGTTTAAAATCTAACGCGGAACCTAAAAACTAGTAATAAATTTTGGAAAAGAATGCTATCAGGGTTACTCGCTCCTTGATTTAATCTGGACTTTTCGGCTGATTTTCGTACCACCCTAGAAAAAAGATTGTAAGTGTTTGAAATCTGTTGCAGAACCCGAAACACAATTATAAATTTTGGAGAAGAATTCTATAAGGGTATCATGGTCCTCGATTCCTCTGGACTTTTCGGACAATTTTCATACCACCTGACTAAAATGGACCGAAATCCGTATTTTCGAACAAGACTATGGCTAGTGTTTGAATTTTGACGCGGAACCCGAAACTCAATTATAAATTTTGGAGAAGAATTCTATAAGGGTATCATGGTCCTCGATTCCTCTGGACTTTTCGGACAATTTTCATACCACCTGACTAAAATGGACCGAAATCCGTATTTTCGAACAAGACTATGGCTAGTGTTTGAATTTTGACGCGGAACCCGAAACTCAATTATAAATTTTGGAGAAGAATTCTATAAGGGTATCATGGTCCTCGATTCCTCTGGACTTTTCGGACAATTTTCATACCACCTGACTAAAATGGACCGAAATCCGTATTTTCGAACAAGACTATGGCTAGTGTTTGAATTTTGACGCGGAACCCGAAACTCAATTATAAATTTTGGAGAAGAATGCTATAAGGGTCTCCCGGTCCGTGATTTCATTTGGACTTTTTGTGCGATTTTCGTACCACCCAACAAAAATGGACTGAAATTCATATTTTCCGAACAGAGGATGGCTAGTGTTTAAATTCATATTTTTGAGAAGAATGCTATCAGGGTTTCCCGGTCCTCGATTTCATCTAGACTTTTCGAGGAATTTTTGTACAACCTGACCAAAATGGACCGAAATCCATATTTTTGGAATAGACAATGGCTAGTGTTTGAAATTTGACACGGAACCCGAAACACTTTTATAAATTTTGGAGAAGAATGCTATAAGGGTCTACGGGTCCTTGATTTGATTTGGACTTTTATGGCGATTTTCGTACCATATGGCCAAAATGGACCGAAATCCGTATTTTCGGATCAGACGATGGCTAGTGCTTGAAATCTGACGCAGAACCTGAAACACAGTTAATGTTTTTGGAGAAGAATGCTATAAGGGTCTCCCATTCCTCGATTTCATTTGGACTTTTGGGGAGATTTTCGTAACACCCGATAAAAATAGACCAAAATCCAAGTTTTCGAACAAGACGATGGCTAGTGTTTGAACTTTGACGCAGAAACTGAAACACAGTTTTAAATTTTGGAGAAGAATGCTATAAGGGTCTCCTGGTCCTTGATTTCACCTATACTTTTAGGTCAATGTTCGTATCGATCGACAAAAATATGTCAAAATCTGTATTTTCGTACCAGATGATGGCTAGTGTTTGAATTTTGACGCGGAATCCGAAACAAAGTTATAAATTTTGGAGAAGAATGATATAAGGGTCTCCCAATCCACGATTTGATCTGGACTTTTCGTTCGATTTTCGTACCTCGTGACTAAAATGGACCGAAATTCGTATTTTCGAACAAAACGATGGTTAATGTTTGAAATCTGGCACGAAACAAGAAACACAGTTATAAATTATGGAGAAGAATGCCATAAGGGTCTCCGCGTCCTTGATTTCATCTGGACTTTTCGGGTGATTTTCATACCACCTAACTAAAATGTACCTCAATTAGTATTTTCGAACAAGATTATGGCTAGTGTTTGAAATTTGACGCGTAACTTGAAACATAGTTATAAATTTAGAAGAAGAATGATGTAAGGGTGTCCTAGTCCTCGATTTCATTTGGACTTTTTGGGAAATTTTCGTACCACCCAACAAAAATGAACCGAAATTCGTATTTTCAGACCAGACGGTGGCTAGTGTTTAAAATCTGAGGCGGAGCCCGAAAAATAGTTATAAATTTTGGAGAAGAATGCTATAAAGGTCTCCTGGTCCTCGATTTCATATGGACTTTTCCAGCGATTTTCATACCACCCAACTAAAATGGACCGAAATTTGTGTCTTCAAACAAAACGATGGTTAGTGTTTGAAATCTGGCGCGGAACTTGAAACACAATTAAATTTTTTGGATCTCTATGTCCTCGATTTCATCTGGATTTTTTAGACGATTTTCGTACCATCCGACTAAAAACGACCAAAATTAGTATTTTCGAACAAAACAATGGTTTGTGTTTGGAATATGACACAGAACCCGAAACACAATTACAAATCTTGGAGAAGAATGCTATAAGGGTCTCTCGTACACATGACAAAAATGGATCAAATTTCGTATTTTCGAACAAGCAATGGATAGTGTTTGAAATCTTACGTGGAACCCGAATCACATTTATAAGTTTAGGAGAAGAATGCTATAAGAGTCTCCTAGTCCTCGATTTCATCTAGACTTTTTGGGGTATTTTTGTACAAGACGATGGCTATTGTTTGAAATCTAGCGCAGAACCTGACAACTAGTTATAAATTTTAGAAAAGAATGCTATAAGGGTCTCTCGGTCCTCGATTTCATCGGGACTTTTCGAGCGATTTTTGTACCACCCGACTAAAATGGACCGAAATCCGTATTTTTGAAAACCATGATGGCTAGTGTTAGAAATCTGACACGGAACCCGAAAGAAAATTATAAATTAGAAGAAGAATGATATAAGGGACTCTCGGTCTTCGATTTCATCTGGACTTTTCGGGAGATTTTCGTACCCCTCCACAAAAAAGGACCAAAATCAGTATTTTCAAACCAGACGATGGCTAGTGTTTGGGATCTGGCGTAGAACCTGAAACACAGTGCTAAATTTTGGAGAAGAATGCTATAAGGGTCTCCATGTACTCGATTTCATCTGGACTTTTTGGGCAATTTTTGTACCACCAAACAAAATAAACCAAAGTCCGTAGTTTCGGACAAAACAATACTTAGTGTTTGAAATATAAGACGTAGAACCCGAAACACAGTTATAAATTTTGCTATAAGGGTCTCCTAGTCCTCGATTTCATCTAGACTTTTTAGGATTTTTGTATCACCCGACAAAAATCGATCGATGGCTAGTGTTTCAATTCTGATGCGGAACCCGAAACACAGTTATAAATTTTAAAGAAGAATGCTATAAGGGTTTCCTGGTCCTCAACTTCATCTGGTCTTTTCGGGCAATTTTTGTACCACTTGACAAAAATAGACCGAAAATCGTATTTTCCGACCAAACGATGGCTAAACGTATTTTCCGAAACACAATTATAAATTTTGAAGAAGAATGCTATAATGGTCTCCCGTTCCTCGATTTCATTTGGACTTTTCGGGCGATTTTCGTACCACTTGATTAAATTGACCGAAATTCGTATTTTCGAACAAGACACTGGCTTGTGTTTGAAATCTGACGCGGAACCCGAAACACAGTTATAAATTTAGAAGAAGAATTCTATAAGGGCCATTTGATCCTGGATTTCATCCTGACTTTTCAGGCGATTGTCGTACCCATCGATGATAATGGACCAAGTTCTGTATTTTCGGACCAAACGATGGCCAATTTTTGAAATCATACCCGGATCCCGAAACACAATTACAAATTCAGGAGTACAATGCTATAATAAGAGTTTTCTGGTCCTCGATTTCATCTGGTCTTTTAGGGCGATTTTTGTACCACACGACAAAAATAGAACAAAAATCGTATTTTCAGACCAGACGATGGCTAGTGTTTGAAATCTGTTACGGAATCTGGAACACAATTATAAATTTTAGGGAAGAATGCTATAATGGTCTCCCGGTCCTCGATTTCATCTGGACTTTTTGGGCGATTTTCGTACCACCCAACTAAAATTGATCGAAATCTGTATTTTCGAACAAGACGATGGCTAGTGTTTCAAATCTAACGCGGAACCTGAAACACATTTATAAATTTAGAACAAGAATTCTATAATGGTCTCCCAGACTTCGATTTCATTTGGACTTTTCGGGAGATTTTCGTACCCATCGACGATAATGGACCAACATCTTTATTTTTGGACTAGACGATGGCTAGTTTTTGAAATCTGGACGGGAACCCGAAACAAAGTTATAAATTATGGGGAAGAATGCTATAATGGTCTCCCGGTCCTAAATTTCATTTGGATTTTTCGGGCGACTTTCGTACCGCTCGACAAAAATGGACCAACATCTGTATTTTCGGACCAAATGATGAATAGTGTTAGAAGTTTGGCGCGGAACCTGAGATAGTTATAAATTTTAGAGAAGAATGCTATAAGAGTCTCTCAGTCCTCGATTTCATTGGGACTTTAAAGACGATTTTCGTACCACCCGTCTAAAATGGAC
>NC_021164.2:11958669-11959918 GCF_000331145.2 Cicer arietinum | reverse complement strand
ATCTTCGTTTTGTAGTTGTACTTAATAACAAAGATAATAATAACATATAACAAAATTGAGTTGTCAAATAAATATGAAATAATTAATTAATGTGACAAATCTATTTTATTATATGTTATTATTATTCTCTTCGTTATTAAGTACAACTACAAAACGAAGATGATAATAATATTTAATAAAATAGAGTTGTCTAATAAATAAGAAATTATTACTTTATTTGACAACACTATTTTATTATATGTTATTATTATTATCATCATTTTATTGTTTTACTACATAACGAAGACAATAATAACATATAATAAAATTGAGTTTATCAAATAAATATATATATGTACTTTATTTGACAACTTTATTGATTATATGTTATTATTATCTTCGTCATGTAGTACAACTATATTATGAAGATAATAATAACATATAATAAAATAGAGTTGTAAAATAAAGTAATAATTACATATTTATTTAATAGTTCAATTGTGTTATATGTTATTACAATTTTCGTTATTAAGTACAACTATAAAACAAAGATAATAATACTATTTAATAAAATAAAGTTTTGAAATAAAGTAACATTGACAACACTATTTTATTAACAAAATTGAGTTGTCAAATAAATATGTAATAATTAATTTATTTGACAACCCTATTCTATATTATGTTATTACTACATTCGTTATTAAGTACAATTATAAAATGAAATTAACAATAATATTTAATAAAATAGAGTTTTGAAATAAAGTAACATTGACAACACTATTTTATTAACAAAATTGAGTTGTCAAATAAATATGTAATAATTAATTTATTTGACAACTCTATTTTATTATATGTTATTATTATCCTTGTTATTGAGTACAACTACAAAACGAAGATAATAATAATATTTAATAAAATAGAGTTGTCTAATAAATAAGTAATTATTACTTTATTGGAAAACACTATTTTATTATATGTTAATAAAATAGAATTATCAAATAAATTAATAGTTAAATATTTATTTGACAACTCTATTTTATTATATGTCATTATTATCTTCGTTATATAATTTTACTTCATAACGAAGATAATAATAACATATAACAAAATTGAGTTGTAAAATAAATAACTAATTATAATTTTATTTAACAAATCTATTTTATTAAATGTTATTATTATCTTTGTTATGAAATAAAACCATAAAACGAAGATAATAATAACATTAAATAAAATTGACAACACTATTTTATTATATATTATTATTATCTTC
>NC_021164.2:11952393-11958508 GCF_000331145.2 Cicer arietinum | reverse complement strand
GTTATAAAGTACAACTACATGACAAAGATAATAGTATCATATAATAAAATAGAGTTGTCAAATAAAGTAATAATTACATATTTATATGACAACTCTATTTTATTATAAGTTATTATTATCTTCGTTTTGTAGTTGTACTAAATAACGAAAATATTATTAACATATAACCAAATTAAGTTGTAAAAAAAAAGTAATAATTACATATTTATTTGACAACACTATTTTATTAAATGATTTACTATCTTCGTTATGCAGTCAAACCTTTAAATGAAAATAATAATAATATATAATAAAATAGAATTATCAAATAAATTAATAATTACATATTTATTAATTATCTTCATTTTGTAGTTGTACTAAATAACGAAAATAATAATAACATATAATAAATAAGAGTTGTCAAATAAAGTAATAATTACATATTTATTTGACAACACTATTTTAATAAATGATTTACTATCTTCGTTTTTCAGTCAAACCTTAAAAAGAAGATAATAATAACATATAATAAAATAGATTTATCAAATAAATTAATAATTACATATTTATTTCACAACTTTGTTTTATTATACGTTATTATTATCTTCGTTTTGTAGTTGTACTAAATAACGAAAATAATAATAACATATAACAAAATTGAGTTGTGAAATTAATATCTAATTATTACTTTATTTGACAACTCTATTTTATTATATGTTATGATTATCTTCGTTATATAGTAAAACTATAAAACGATTATAATAATAACATTTAATAAAATAGAGTTGTCAAATAATGTAATAATTAAAAAGCATTCTTCTCCTAAATTTTTAATTTTGTTTCGGGTCAAATTTTGAACATTAGGCATCATTTGGTTAAAAAATACGAATTTCGTTTCATTTTTGTCTAGATGAAATCGGGGATTTTTGTACCACCCGTTTTCGGTTCATTTTTGTCGGGTGGTACAAAAATCGCCTGAAAAGTCCCGATGAAATCGAGAACTGAGAGACTTTTATAGAATTCTTCTCTAAAATTTATAACTATGTTTCAAGTTCCGTGCCAGATTTCAAACACTAGTCATCGTTTGGTCAAAAAATACAGATGTTGGTCCATTTATGTCGAGTGTTCCAAAGGTCGCCCGAAGGTCCAAATGAAAACAAGGACCGTGAGATCATTATAGCATTCTTCTCCAGAATTTATAACATTTCTTCGGGTTCTGCGCTAGATTTCAAACACTAGCAATTGTCTAGTCCGAAAATAAAGATGTAGGTCCATTATCGTCGATGGGTACGAAAGTCGCTCGAAAAGTCCAAATGTAATCGAGGACCGAGACCCATTAGAGAATTTTTGTTCTAAATTTATAACTGTGTTGCAGGTTGCGCGTTAGATTTGAAACACTAGCCATCGTCTTGTTCAAAAATATGGATTTCTGTCCATTTCAGTCGGGTGGAATGAAAATCGCCTGAAAAGACCAGATGTAATCGAGGACCAGGATACCCTTATAGCATTCATCCTCAAAATTATAATTGTGTTTCGGGTTCCGCATCATATTTCAAACATTGGCCATCGTCTTGTAAGAAAATACGGATTTTGGTCCATTTTTGTCAGGTGATACAAAAATCGCCCGAAAAGTCTAGACGAAATCGACGGAAAAGTGCATGTGAAATCGAGGGAAAATTCCGCATCAAAATTCAAACACTAGCCTTCGTCTGGTCTGAAAAAATAGATTTTGGCAAATTTTGTTCGATGGGTACGAAAGTCGACCCAAAAGTCTAGATGAAATCGAGGGTTGGGAGACCCTTATAGCATTCTTCTCCAAAATTTAAAATTGTGTTTCGGTTTCTACGTCAGAATTCAAACACTAGACATCGTCTTGTTCGAAAATACGGATTTTGGTCCATTTTAATTGGGTGGTAAGAAAATCGCCCGAAAAGTCCAGTTGAAATCGAGGACCGAGAGACCCTTATAGCATTCTTCTCCTAAATTTATAACTGAGTTTCGGGTTTTGCCTCAGATTTCAAACACTAGCTGTAGTCTTTTTCGAAAATACGGATTTCGGTCCTTTTTTGTCGATGGTAAGAAAATCGCCTGAAAAGTCCAGATGAAATCGAGGATCGGGAGACCCTTATAGCATTCTTCTCCTAAATTTATAACTGAGTTTCGGGTTTTGCCTCAGATTTCAAACACTAGCTGTAGTCTTTTTCGAAAATACGGATTTCGGTCCTTTTTTGTCGATGGTAAGAAAATCGCCTGAAAAGTCCAGATGAAATCGAGGATCGGGAGACCCTTATAGCATTCTTCTCCTAAATTTATAACTGAGTTTCGGGTTTTGCCTCAGATTTCAAACACTAGCTGTAGTCTTTTTCGAAAATACGGATTTCGGTCCTTTTTTGTCGATGGTAAGAAAATCGCCTGAAAAGTCCAGATGAAATCGAGGATCGGGAGACCCTTATAGCATTCTTCTCCTAAATTTATAACTGAGTTTCGGGTTTTGCCTCAGATTTCAAACACTAGCTGTAGTCTTTTTCGAAAATACGGATTTCGGTCCTTTTTTGTCGATGGTAAGAAAATCGCCTGAAAAGTCCAGATGAAATCGAGGATCGGGAGACCCTTATAGCATTCTTCTCCTAAATTTATAACTGAGTTTCGGGTTTTGCCTCAGATTTCAAACACTAGCTGTAGTCTTTTTCGAAAATACGGATTTCGGTCCTTTTTTGTCGATGGTAAGAAAATCGCCTGAAAAGTCCAGATGAAATCGAGGATCGGGAGACCCTTATAGCATTCTTCTCCTAAATTTATAACTGAGTTTCGGGTTTTGCCTCAGATTTCAAACACTAGCTGTAGTCTTTTTCGAAAATACGGATTTCGGTCCTTTTTTGTCGATGGTAAGAAAATCGCCTGAAAAGTCCAGATGAAATCGAGGATCGGGAGACCCTTATAGCATTCTTCTCCTAAATTTATAACTGAGTTTCGGGTTTTGCCTCAGATTTCAAACACTAGCTGTAGTCTTTTTCGAAAATACGGATTTCGGTCCTTTTTTGTCGATGGTAAGAAAATCGCCTGAAAAGTCCAGATGAAATCGAGGATCGGGAGACCCTTATAGCATTCTTCTCCTAAATTTATAACTGAGTTTCGGGTTTTGCCTCAGATTTCAAACACTAGCTGTAGTCTTTTTCGAAAATACGGATTTCGGTCCTTTTTTGTCGATGGTAAGAAAATCGCCTGAAAAGTCCAGATGAAATCGAGGATCGGGAGACCCTTATAGCATTCTTCTCCTAAATTTATAACTGAGTTTCGGGTTTTGCCTCAGATTTCAAACACTAGCTGTAGTCTTTTTCGAAAATACGGATTTCGGTCCTTTTTTGTCGATGGTAAGAAAATCGCCTGAAAAGTCCAGATGAAATCGAGGATCGGGAGACCCTTATAGCATTCTTCTCCTAAATTTATAACTGAGTTTCGGGTTTTGCCTCAGATTTCAAACACTAGCTGTAGTCTTTTTCGAAAATACGGATTTCGGTCCTTTTTTGTCGATGGTAAGAAAATCGCCTGAAAAGTCCAGATGAAATCGAGGATCGGGAGACCCTTATAGCATTCTTCTCCTAAATTTATAACTGAGTTTCGGGTTTTGCCTCAGATTTCAAACACTAGCTGTAGTCTTTTTCGAAAATACGGATTTCGGTCCTTTTTTGTCGATGGTAAGAAAATCGCCTGAAAAGTCCAGATGAAATCGAGGATCGGGAGACCCTTATAGCATTCTTCTCCTAAATTTATAACTGAGTTTCGGGTTTTGCCTCAGATTTCAAACACTAGCTGTAGTCTTTTTCGAAAATACGGATTTCGGTCCTTTTTTGTCGATGGTAAGAAAATCGCCTGAAAAGTCCAGATGAAATCGAGGATCGGGAGACCCTTATAGCATTCTTCTCCTAAATTTATAACTGAGTTTCGGGTTTTGCCTCAGATTTCAAACACTAGCTGTAGTCTTTTTCGAAAATACGGATTTCGGTCCTTTTTTGTCGATGGTAAGAAAATCGCCTGAAAAGTCCAGATGAAATCGAGGATCGGGAGACCCTTATAGCATTCTTCTCCTAAATTTATAACTGAGTTTCGGGTTTTGCCTCAGATTTCAAACACTAGCTGTAGTCTTTTTCGAAAATACGGATTTCGGTCCTTTTTTGTCGATGGTAAGAAAATCGCCTGAAAAGTCCAGATGAAATCGAGGATCGGGAGACCCTTATAGCATTCTTCTCCTAAATTTATAACTGAGTTTCGGGTTTTGCCTCAGATTTCAAACACTAGCTGTAGTCTTTTTCGAAAATACGGATTTCGGTCCTTTTTTGTCGATGGTAAGAAAATCGCCTGAAAAGTCCAGATGAAATCGAGGATAGGGAGACCCTTATAGCATTCTTCTTCTAAATTTATAACTGTGTCTCAGGTTCCGCGTCAGATTTCAAACACTAGCTGTAGTCTTTTTCGAAAATACGGATTTCGGTCCTTTTTTGTCGATGGTAAGAAAATCGCCTGAAAAGTCCAGATGAAATCAATGACCGGGAAACCCTAGTAGAATTCTTCTCCAAAATTTATAATTGTGCTTCGGGTTCCGCGTCAAATTTCAAACACTAGCCATCATTCGGTCAGAAAATACAGATTTCGGTCCATTTTTGTCGGGTGATACGAGAATCCCCCGAAAAGTCCAGATGAAATCGAGGACTGGGAGACCCTTACAACATTCTTCTCCTAAATTTATAACAGTGTTTCGGATTCCGCATCAGATTTCAAACAATAGCCATCATCTGGTTCGAATAATAGATTTCGGTCCATTTTTTTCGAGGTGTAAGAAAATCGCCCAAAAAGTCCAGAAGAAATCAAGGACTTAGAGACCCTGATAGGATTCTTCTTCTAAATTTATAACTGTGTTTCGGGTTCCGCGTCAGATTTAAAAAACTAGCCATCGTATTGTTCAAAAATTTGAATTTTGGTCCATTTTAGTCGGGTAGTACGAAAATCGCACGTAGAGTCCAGATGAAATCGAGGACCAGGAAACCCTTATAGCATTCTTATCCTAAATTTATAACTGAGTTTCGGGTTTTGCCTCAGATTTCAAACACTAGCAATTGTCTTGTTCAAAAATACGAATTTCGGTCCATTTTGGTCGGGAGGTACAAAAATCGCCCGAAATGCCCATATGAAATTGAGGACCAGCACACCCTTATAGCATTCTTCTCCTAAATTTATAACTGAGTTTCGGGTTCCGCATCAGATTTCAAACACTAGCAATTGTCTTGTTAAAAAATACGGATTTCGGTCCAGTTTTGTCGGGTTGTACAAAAATCGCTCGAAAAGCCCAGATGAAATCGAGGATCGGGAGACCCTTATAGCATTCTTCTCCTAAATTTATAACTGTGTTTCAGGTTCCGTGTCAAATTTCAAACACTAGCCTTTGTATGTTTCAAAAACATAGATTTTGGTCCTTTTTTGTCGAGGGGTAAGAAAATCGTTCAGAAAGACCAGATGATATCGAGGACTGGGAAACCCTTATTGCATTCTTATCCAAAATTTAATAACTGTGTTTCGGGTTCCGCGCCAGATTTCAAACACTAGCTATCTTCTGGTTCGAAAATACAGAATTTGGTCCATTCTTTTCAAGGGGAACAAAAACTGCCCTAAAAGTCTAGATGAAATCAAGGAGAAGACGATTCTTGTAGCATTCTTCTCCTAAATTTATAATTGAGTTTTGGGTTTTGCGTCAGATTTTCAAACACTAGCCATCGCTGGTCCGAAAATACAAATTTCGGTCCATATTTATCAGGTGGTACGATAATCGCCTAAAAAGTCTAGATGAAATTGGGGACCAGGTGACCCTTAAAGCATTCTTCTCCAAAATTTATAACTGAGCTTCAGATTCCGGGTCAAATTTCAAACACTAGCCCTTGTCTAGTCCGAAAATACAGATTTCGGTCTTTTTTTGTTATATGGTACGAAAATCGTCTTAAAAATCTAGATGAAATCCAGGACCGAAAGACTCTTAGAGCATTCTTGTTCGGGTGACCCTTATATCATTCTTCTCTTAAATATATAACAATGTTTCTCATTTCGGATCAGATTTCAAAATCTAGCCATCGTCTGGTCTGAAAATACA
>NC_021164.2:11948535-11951689 GCF_000331145.2 Cicer arietinum | reverse complement strand
TGTTTCGGGTTTCGCACTAGATTTCAAACACTAGCCATCGTCTGGTCCGAAAATACGAATTTCGGTCCATTTTTGTCGAGTGGTACGAAAATCGCCTGAAAAGACTAGATGAAATCAAGGACCAGGAGACCCTTATAGCATTCTTCTCCTAAATTTATAATGGAGTTTCGGGTTTCGCCTCAGATTTCAAACATTAGCAATTGTCTTTTTCGAAAATACGAATTTCGGATCGTATTAGTCGGGTGGTATGAAAATCGACCGAAAAGCCCAGATGAAATCGATGACCGGGAAACCCTTATAGCATTTTTCTCCAAAATTTATTACTGGTTTGTAAGTTCCGTGCCATATTTCGAACACTTGCCATCGTCTAGTCCGAAAATACAGATTTCGGTCCGTTTTGTCGATGGGTAAGAAAATCGCCAGAAAAGTCCAGATGAAATCGAGGACCGAGAGACCCTTATAGCATTCTTCTCCTAAATTTTTAATTGTGTTCCGAGTTCCGTGTTAGATTTTAAATACTAGCCATTGTTTTGTTCAAAATACGAATTTAGGTCCATTTTAGTCGAGTGGTATGAAAATCAATAAAAAATACCAGATAAAATCGAGGACCAAGAGACCCTAATAGCATTCTTCTCCTAAACTTATAACAGTGTTTCAGACTGCGGGTCAAATTTCAAACACTAGCCATCGTCTGGTCCGAAAATAGAGATTTTGGTCCAATTTTTATGAGGGGTACGATCCAAAAGTACAAATGAAATCGAAGACCAGGAAACCCTTATAGCATTCTTCTCCTTAATATATAACCGTGTTTCAGGTTCTGCTTCAAATTTCAAGCACTAGCCCTCGTTTGGTCCGAAAATACAGATTTCGGTCCATTTTTGTCAGGTGGAAATAAAATC
Source organism: Cicer arietinum (assembly GCF_000331145.2). NCBI lineage: Eukaryota > Viridiplantae > Streptophyta > Magnoliopsida > Fabales > Fabaceae > Cicer > Cicer arietinum. The sequence goes on along the minus strand of NC_021164.2, from coordinate 11,950,790 downwards.
CCCCGAAATGTCCAGATGAAATCGAGGACCAGGAGATTCTTATATTATTCTTCTCCTAAATTTATAACAATGTTTTGGGTTCGATGTTAGATTTCAAACACTATCCATCGTCTTTTTGAAAATACGGATTTCGGTCCATTTTTGTCGCGTGGTACGAAAATCGACCGAAACGTCCAGATGAAATCGAGTACTTGGAGACCCTTATAGCATTCTTCTCTTAAATATATAACAGTGTTTCAGGTTCTGCGTCAGATTTCAAAGATTAGCCATCGCCTAGTCAGAAAATACAGATATTGGTCAATTTTTGTCGAGGGGTACGAAAATCGCCTGAAAAGTCTATATGAAATCGAGAACTGAGAGACCCCTATAGCATTCTTCTTCTAAATTTATAAATGTGTTTTGGGTTCTACGTCAGATTTCAAACACTATTCATTATCTTGTTCGAAAATACGTATATCAATCTATTTTAGTCGGGTAGCACGAAAATTCCACGAAATGTCCATATGAAATCGACGACCAGAAGACTCTTATAGAATTTTCTCCTAAATTTATAACTGTGTTTCGGGTTCCGTGTCATATTTCAAACACTAGCCATCTACTTGTTCCAAAATACAGATTTCTGTCCATTTTAGTCGGGTGGTACGAAAATTGCCCCAAAAGTGAAGATGAAATCGAGGACCGGCAGACCTTTATAGCATTCTTCTCCAAAATTTATAACTGTGATTTGGGTTCCGCGTCAAATTTCAAACACTAGCCCTCGTGTGGTCCGAAAATACAGATTTCGGTCCATTTTTGTCAGGTGGTACGAAAATTGCCGAAAAGTCTAGATGAAATCGAGGACCAAAGACCCTTACAACATTTTTCTCCTAAAAATAAATCAGTGTTTCGCGTTATGCATCATATTTTTAACACCATACATAGTCTTGTTCGAAAATACAGATGTCTAACCATTTTTGTCGTGTGGTACGAAAATCCCCAAAAAGTCCAGATGAATTCGAGGACTGAGCGACCCTTATATGATTTTTCTCCTTAATATATAATCGTGTTTCGGGTTCCGGATCAGATTTCAAACAGTAGCAATCGTCTAGTAAAAAATACAGATTTTGGTCAATTTTTGTCGAGGGGTATGAAAATCGGCCAAAAAGTCCAAATGAAATCGATGATCGAGAGACCCTTAGGGGTATGAAAATCGCCAAAACAGTAGGACCAGAAGTCTCGTATAACATTTTTCTTCTAAATTTATAACAGTGTTTCGGGTTCCGCGTCACATTTCTAATACAAGCCATCATCTGGTCCAAATATACAGATTTCGGTCCATTTTTGTCGGCTGGTACGAAAATCACCCGAAAAGTCCAAATGAAATCGAGGACTAGGTAACCCTTATTGCATTCTTCTCCAAAATTTCTAACAGTATTTCAGGTTCTACGTCATATTTAAAAAACTAACCATCGTCAGGTGGTACGAAAATCGCCCGAAAAGTCTAGATGAAATCGAGGACTAGAGACCCTCTTAACATTCTTCTCCCAAATATATAACAGTGTTTTCAGGTTCTGTGTTAGGTTTCAAACGCCACTATCTAGTTTGAAAATACAGATTTTGGTCCATTTTTCTCGAGGGGTACGAAACTCGCCCGAAAGGTTTAGATGAAGACGAGGATCGATTGTCCCTTATAGCATTCTTCTTCTAAATTAATAACCGTGTTTCAATTTCCGCGTCAGATTTCAAACACAAGCCATCATCTTGTTTGAAAATGCGGATTTTGATCAATTTTAGTCAGGTGGTACAAAAATCGCCTGAAATGTCTAGATAAAATTGAGGACCAGGAGACTCTTATAGCATTCTTCTCCTAAATTTATAACAATGTTTTGGGTTCTGCGTTAGATTTCAAACACTATCCATCGTCTTGTTTGAAAATACGGATTTCGGTCCTTTTTTTTCGGGTGGTATTAAAATCGTCTAAATAGTCCAGATGAAATCGAGGACCGGGAGACCCGTAAAGAATTCTTCTACTAAATGTATAACAATATTACGGGTTCCGCATCAGGTTTCAAACACTAGCCTTTGTCTGGTACGACAATACAGATTTTTGTCCATTTTTGTAGAGGGTGGTACGAAAATAACCCAAAAAGTCCAGATGAAATCGAGGACTGAGAGACCCTATTAACATTCTTCTCCTAAATATATAATAGTCTTTCAGGTTCCTCGTCAGATTTAAAACACTAGCCATCGTCTAGTTTGAAAATACAGAATTTGGT
>NC_021164.2:11943833-11947812 GCF_000331145.2 Cicer arietinum | reverse complement strand
CGAAACACATTTATAAATATAGAAGAAGAATGCTATAAGGGTCTCTCGGTCCTTGATTTTATCTGGACTTTTCGGGCGATTTTTGTACCCCTCGATAAAAATGGACCAATATATGTATTTGACGCGGAACCTATAATACTGTTTTTATTTAGGAGAAGAATACTATAAGGGTTTCCCAATCCTGGATCTCATCTGGACTTTTCGGTCAATTTCGTACCACCCATCAAAAAGGGAAAGAAATCTATTTTTTCGAACAAGATGATGGCTAGTGTTTGAAATCTGCACTGTTAAGATATTATCAGGACTTTTGGAACACATTTACAAAATTAGGAGAAGAATTCTATAAGGGTCTCTCAGTCGTCGATTTCATCTGGACTTTTCTGGCGATTTTCGTATCCCTCGACAAAAATGAACCAAAATCTATATTTTCGGACCAGACGATGTCTAGTGTTTGAAATCTGACCCGGAATCCGAAACACACTTATATATTTAGGAGAAGAATGCTATAAGGGTTTCCCGGTATTCGATTTCATCTAGACTTTTCAAGTGATTATCTTACCCCTCGACAAAAAAGGACTGTAATCTATATTTTTAGACCAAACGATTTCAATGTTATCAAGGTCTCCCAGTCGTCGATTTCATCTGGACTTTTCGGGTGATTTTTATACCACCCGACAAAAAATGGACCGAAATCCGTATTTTCAAACAAGATGATTGCTAGTGTTTGAAATGTGACGTAGAACCCGAAATTCAATTATAAATTTAGGAGAAGAATGCTATAAGAGTTTCCCGGTCGTCGATTTCATCTGGGCTTCTCAGGCGATTTTCGTATCACCCGAAAAAAATGGACCGAAATCCTCATTTTCGAACAAGACAATTGCTAGTGTTTGAAATCTGAGGCGGAAATCGAAACTCAGTTATAAATTTTGGATTAGAATGCTATAAGGGTCTCGTGGTCCTCTGTTTCATCTAGTCTTTTCGGGCGATTTTCGTACCACCTGACAAAAATAGACCGAAATTCGTAGTTTCGGACCAGACGATGGCTAGTGTTTGAAATCTAGCACGAAACCCGAAACACAATTATAAATTTTGGAGAAAATTGCTATAAGGGTCTCTCGGTCCTCGATTTCATCTGGACTTTTCAGGATATTTTCGTACCCCTCGACAAAAATGGACTAAAATATATATTTTCGGAACACACTTTGGCTAGTGTTTGAAATTTAGCGCGGAACTCGAAACACAGTTATAAATTATGGAGAAGAATGCTATAAGGGTATCCCTGTCCTCGATTTCATCTGGGTATTTCGGGCGAATTTCATATGATCCAACTAAAATGGACCGAAATCCGTATTTTCGAAAAAGACTATGGCTAGTGTTTGTAATCTGACGCGGAACCCGTAACCCAGTTATAAATTTTGGAGAAGAATGATATAAGGGTCTCCCGGTCCTAGATTTCATCTACACTTTTCAGGCGATTTTCGTACCACCCTACTAAAATGGACCGAAATCCTTATTTTCGAACAAGACGATAGTTAGTTATTAAAATCTGACGCGGAACACAAAAAATAGTTATAAATTTAGAAGAAGAATGCTATAAGTGTCTCTCAATCTTCAATTTCATCTGGACTTTTTGGGCGATTTTCGTACCCCTTGACAAAAATGGATCGAAATCTGTATTTTTGGGCCAGACGATGGCTAGTGTATGATATCTGACGCGGAACCCGAAACACTGTTATATATTTTGATGAAGAATGCTTTTAGGTTTTCCAGGTCCTCGATTTCATCTGGACTTTTCAGGCGATTTTCGTAGCACCCGACTAAAATCGACCGAAATTCGTATTTTCGAACAAGACGATGGCTTGTTTTTGTATTTTGACGCAGAACCAGATACATAGTTATAAATTTAGATAAAGAATGTTATAAGGGTCTCTCGGTCTTCAATTTCATCTGGACTTTTTGGGAAATTTTCGTACACCTCGACAAAAATGGACCAAAATCTGTATTTTCAGGCTAGACGATGGCTAGTGTTTGAAATCTGGCCCTAAATGAGAAACATTGTTATATATTTAGGAGAAGAATGCTATAAGGGTCACCCGGTCCTCGATTTCATCTGGACTTTTCGGGTGATTTTTGAACACCCCGACAAAAATGGATCGAAATCCGTAATTTCCAACAAGACAATGGCTAATATTAGAAATCTAACGCAGAACCCGATATACATTTTTAAATTTAGAAGAAGAATGCTATAAGAGTCTTCTGGTCCTCGATATCATCTGGACTTTTCGGGATATTTTAGTGCCACCCTAATAAAAAGGACTGAAATATGTATTTTCGATCAAGACGAGGGCTAGTGTTTGAAATTTGACGGGGAACCCAAACTATAGTTATAAATTTTGGAGAAGAATGCTATAAGGGTCTCCCGGTCCTTGATTTCATCTGGACTTTTTAGGCAATTTTTGTACCACCAGACAAATATCGACCGAAATTCGTATTTTCAGACCTGAAGATGGCTAATGTTTGAAATCTCACGCATAACCCGAAATTCTGATATAAATTTAGGAGAACAATGCTACAAGAATCTTCTTCTTTTTGATTTTATCTGGATTTTTCAGGCAATTTTTGTACCCTTCGACAAAAATGGACCAAAATCTGTATTTTCGGACCAAACGATACCTAGGGTTTGAAATTTTTGGGCGATTTTCATACCAATAGACAAAAATAAACCGAAATCAGTATTTCTGGAACAGGCCAGGGCTAGTATTTGAAATTTGACACGGAACCCAAAACACAATTATAAATTTTAAGAATGCTACAAGGGTCTCTCAGTCGTCGATTTGATCTAGACTTTTCATGCGATTTTCATACCACCCAACAAAAATGGACCAAAATCAGTATTTTTGGACTAGACGAGGGCTAGTGTTCGAAATTTGACACATAACCCAAAATACAATTAGAAATATAGAAGAAAAATGTTATTAGGGTCTCTCGGTCGTCTATTTCATCTAGACGTTTCTAACAATTTTCGTACCCCTAGACAAAAATGGACAAAAATCTATATTTTTGGACCAAACGATGGCTAGTGTTTGAAATCAGATGCGGAACCTAGAAACTAGTAATAAATTTTGTTGAAGAATGCTATCAAGGTCTCCAGTCCTCGATTTCATCTGGACTTTTCGGATGATTTTCTTACCACTCGACAAAAAATGGACCGAAATCCGTATTTTCGAAATAGATGATTGCTAAATTTGAAATCTGAGGCTGAACCCGAAACTCTGTTAAAAATTTAGGAGAAGAATGTTATAAGGGTCTCCTGGTCCTCGAATTCATCTAGTCTTTTCAGGCGATTTTCGTACCACCCGACAAAAATGGACCGAAATTCCTATTTTCAGACCAGACGATGGCTACTGTTTGAAATCAAACGCAGAACCCGAATTTATAGCTGTGTTTCGGGTTCCGCGTCAGATTTCAAAGACAAACAATCGTGTTGTACGAAATTATGGATTTCGGTCCATTTTAGTCGGGTGGTACAAAAATCGCCTAAAAAGTCCATATTAAATCTAGGACTTGGAGACCCTTATATCATTCTTCTCCAAAATTTATAACTGTGTTTTGGGTTCCCCGTTAGATTTCAAACACTAGCCATAGTCATTTTCAAAAATATGCATTTTTGTCCATTTTAGTTGGATCGTCTGAAAATCGCCCTAAAAGTCCAGATGAAATCGAGGACCGAGAGACACTTATAGCATTCTTCTCCAAAATTTTGAACTGTGATGTAAATACATATTTTAGTAAATACATCTTTTAGTCCATTTTTGTCCAGGGGTACGAAAATCGCATGAAAAATACCGATGAACTCGAGGACTGAGAGAATCTAATAGCATTCTCCTCCAAAATTTATAATTGTGTTTCGGGTTTCGCGTCAGATTTCAAACACTAGCCATCGTCTTGTCCGAAAATACGGATTTCGGTAGATTTTTGT
>NC_021164.2:11939366-11942564 GCF_000331145.2 Cicer arietinum | reverse complement strand
AGGACCGAGATACCCTTATAGCATTCTTCTTCTAAATTTATAAATGTGTTTCGAGTTCTGCTTCAGATTTCAAACACTAGCCATCGTCTTGTTCAAAAATACGGATTTCGGTCCAATTTAATCGGGTGGTACGAAAATCGCCTGAAATGTCCAGATGAAATCCAGGACCAGGAGACTCTTATAACATTCTTCTCCTAAATTTATAACTATATTTCGGGTTACACGTAAGATTTCAAACACTATCCATCGTCTTGTTCGAAAATATGGATTTCAGACAATTTTTGTTATGTGGTACAAAAATCGCCCTAAAACTCTAGATGAAATCGAGTACCGGGAGACCCTTATAGCATTCTTCTCATAAATATATAATAGTGTTTTGGGTTACACGTCAAATTACAAACACTTGCCATCTTATGATCAAAAAATACAGATATTGGTCCATTTTTGTCGAGGGGTACGAAAATTGCCCGAAAAGTCCAAATAAAATCGAGGACCGAGAGACCCTTATAGTATTCTTCTTCTAAATTTATAAATGTGTTTCGGGTTCCGCGTCAGATTTTAAACACTAGCCATTATCTTGTTTTAAAATACGTCAAGATAAAATTGCCCGAAATGTCAAGATAAAATCAAGGACCAGAAGACTTATAGCATTTTTCCCTATATCGGTCTATTTTCAGCTAGACATTTTGGGCGATTTTCTTACCACCCTCTTTAAAAATGCACCAAAATCTGTAGTTTAGGACTAGGCGATGGCTAGTGTTTGAAATCTGATGTGGAACCTGTAATACTGTTATACATTTAGGAAGAGAATTCTATAAGGGTCTCCTAGTCCTCGATTTCATCTGGACTATTTAAGCGATTTTCGTACCAAAAAAGAACCGAAATCCGTATTTTCGAACAAGATGATGGATAGTGTTTGATATCTTACGCGGAACTCGAAACACAGTTAAAAATTTAGGAGAAGAATGTTGTAAGAGTCTCCTGGTCCTCGATTTCATCTGGTATTTTCGGGCGATTTTCGTACCACTCGAATAAAATGGACCCAAATTCGTATTTTGGAACAAAGCAATGGCTAGTGTTTGAAATCCGACATGGAACTCGGAACACATTCATAAATTTAAGAGAAGACAGCTATGATCCTTGATTTCATCTGGGCTTTTTAGGCGATTTTCTTACCTCTCGACAAAAAATGACCGAAATATATATATTCGAACCAAACGATGGCAAGTGTTTGAAATCTGGCGTGGAATCTAAAAACCAGTAACAAATTTTGGAGAAGAATGATATCAGGGTCTCTCGGTCCTAAATTTCATCTGGACTTTTCAAGCGATTTTTCTACCACTTGACAAAAAATGGACCGAAATCCATATTTTCGAACAAGATGATTGCTAATTGCTAGTATTTGAAATCTGGCGTGAAACTTGAGACACTGTTATAAATTTTGGTGAAGAATGCTACAAGGGTCTCCCGGTCCTCGATTTCATTTGGACTTCTCGGGCAATTTTCATACGATCCAACTAAAATGGATCGAAATTTGTATTTTCGAAAAAGTCAATGGCTAGTGTTTGAAATCTGACGTGGAGCCCAAAACACAATTATAAATTTTGGGGAAGAATGATATAAGAGTCTCCTGTTCCTAGATTTCATTTGGACTTTTTTGGCGATTTTCGTACCACCCGACTAAAATGCACCAAAATCCGTATTTTTGAACAAGACGATTGTTATTGTTTAAGATCTAACGCGGAACACAAAACACAATTATAAATTTAGAAGAAGAATGCTATAAGGATCTCTCGGTCCTCGATTTGATCTAGACTTTTCGGGAGATTTTCGTACCCCGCAACAAAAATGGACCGAAATCTTTATTTTAGGACCAGACCATGGCTAGTATATGATTTCTGACCTCGAATCCGAAACACTATTATATATTTAGGGGAAGAATGATTTAAGGTTCTCTAGGTCCTCGATTTCATCTGGACTTTTCAGGAGATTTTCGTACCACCCGACTAAAATGGACCGAAATCCGTCTTTTCGAACAAGACGATGGGTTGTGTTTGTATGCTGACGCGGAATCCGATACACAGTTATAAATTTAGATGATGGATGTTATAAGGGTCTCTCGGTCCTGGATTTCATCTGGACTTTTCGGGAAATTTTCGTACCCCTCGACAAAAATAGACCAAAATCTGTATTTTCAGACCAGACGATGGCTAGTGTTTGAAATTTGACGCCGAACATGAAACACAGGTATAAATTTATGAGAAGAATGCTTTAAGTGTCATTTGGTCCTCTATTTCATCTGGACTTTTTATGCGATTTTCGTACCACCCGACAAATATGGACTGAAATTCGTATTTTTGGACGAGACGATGGATAGTGTTTGAAAATCTGACCCAGAACCCGAAACTCAGTTATAAATTTAGGAGAAGAATGCTACAACAATCTTCTTCTCTTCGATTTCATCTGGACTTTTCGGGCAATTTTCGTACCCCTAAAAAAAATGGACCAAAATCTATATTTTCGAACTAGATAATAGCAAATGTTTGAAATTTGCCACGGAACCCGGAACAAAGATATAAATTTTGGATAAGAATGCTATAAGGGTTTCCCGGTCCTTGATGTCATCTGGACTTTTTTAGCGATTTTCAAACCACCCCACAAAAATGGACCGCAATCAGTATTTCCGGAACAAACGAGGGCTAGTATTCGAAATTTGAAGCGGAACTTGAAACACAGTTATAAATTTGGGAGCAGAATGTAACACCCCAAATTTAATAATAAATTATTTAATTTATCTAATGGGATTTTAAAAATTTAATTTAGTATTGCATGTGTTTACAATATGTGTTGACAAATAATTATGATTGATTTTCTTACATGTGTATTTGCTATAGTGTGATAATTTATCATCTGTTTGACTTAATAATTTATTTAAATTATTGATAGGGATATTAAGTATATTTATATCTTTTTATTAATTTTAGATTGTTATTATTTTAAAGTGAAATATGTCATCCTTATTACTAACTAGATATTTAATAATTAAACTAATTTATTTTTTTATCTTAATAAAAGTAAAGTTAATAAAAATGTTTTGAATAATAATAATAATAATAATTATAATAATAATAATAATAATAATGATAATAATAATAATAATAATAATAATAAGAATAATAATAATAATAATAATAATAA
>NC_021164.2:11923663-11938866 GCF_000331145.2 Cicer arietinum | reverse complement strand
CCATTGTCTAGTTCGAAAATATGGATTTCAGTCCAATTTAATTGGGTGGTACGAAATTCGCCCGAAATGTCCAGATGCAATCGAGGACCAAGAATCTCTTATAGCATTCTTCTCCTAAATTTCTAACTGTGTTTCGGGTTCCGCGCCTGATTTCAACCACTATCCATCGTCTTGTTTGAAAATTTGGATTTCGATCCATTATTGTCGTGTGGTCCGAAAATAGCCCTAAACATCCAGTTGAAATCGATGACCAGAAGACCCTTATAGCATTCTTCTCCTAAATATATAACAGTGTTTCGGGTTTCCCATCAGATTTCAATCACTAGCCATCGTCTTGTAAGAAAATACAGATATTGAAACATATTAGTCGAGGCTTACAAAAAAAATCCGAAACGTCTAGATGAAATCGATGACCGAGCGACCCTTATATCATTCTTCTCCTTAATATATAACAGTGTTTCGAGTGTTGCGTCAGATTTAAAACACTAGAAATCGTCTTGTTCGAAATATAGATTTTAGTGATTTTTTATCGAGGGGTACGAAAATTGCCCAAAAACTCCAGATGAAATCAAGGACCGAGAGACCCTTATAGCATTCTTCTTCTAAATTTATAATTGTGTTTCGGTTTCCGTGTCAAATTTCAAACCTTAGCCATCGTCTGGTTTGAAAATATAGATTTTGGTCCATTTTTGTCGAGGGTACGAAACTCGCCCGAAAAGTTCCAATTAAATCGATGACCGAGGGTCCCTTATAACATTGTTCTTCTAAATTTATAACTGTGTTTCGGTTTCCGCGTCAAATTTCAAACACTAGCCATCATCTTAGTTGAAAATACGATTTTCGATCCATTTTAATCGATTGGTACAAAAATCACTCAAAATGTCCAGATGAAATCGAGGACCATGAGACTCTTATAACATTCTTATCCTAAATTTATAACTGTGTTTCGGGTTCCGCTAAAGATTTCAAACACTATCGATCGTCTTGTTCAAAAATACGGATTTCAGTAATTTTTTGTCGGGTGATACGAAAATCACCCGAATAGTCGAGATGAAATCGAGGACCAGGAGACCATTATAGAATTCTAATCTTAAATATATAACATTGTTTCGGGTTTCGCATCAGATTTCAAACACTAGCCATCGTATGGTCCATTTGTGTAGAGGTATACGGAAATGGCCCGAAAAGTCCTGATGAAATCGAGGACCGAGAGACCCTTATATCATTCTTCTTCTAAATTTGTAACTTTGTTTCGGGTTCCGCATCAGTTTTCAAACACTAGCCATCATTTTGTTCAAAAACACGGATACTGCGTCAGATTTCAACCATTTGCCATAGTCTAGTTTAAAAAGACAGATTTTTTCCCATTTTTGTCGAATGTTACGAAACTCTCGCGAAAAGTCTAGATGAAATGGAGGACCGAGAGTCCCTTATATCATTCTTCTTCTAAATTTAAAATAGTGTTTCGGGTTCCGCATCAGTTTTCAAACACTAGCCATCATTTTGTTCAAAAACACGGATACTGCGTCAGATTTCAACCATTTGCCATAGTCTAGTTTAAAAAGACAGATTTTTTCCCATTTTTGTCGAATGTTACGAAACTCTCGCGAAAAGTCTAGATGAAATGGAGGACCGAGAGTCCCTTATATCATTCTTCTTCTAAATTGATAACTGTATTTCGGTTTCCGCGTCAGATTTCTAACAATAGCCATCATCTTGTTCAAAAATACTAGTTTCGATCAATTTTAGGCGGGCGGTACGAAATTAGCTCGAAATGTCCAGATGAAATCGAGGACCTGGAGACTCTTATAGCATTCCTCTCACCAATTTATGAATGTGTTTCGAGTTCCATGTCAGTTTTCAAACACTATCCATCTTCTTGTTCGAAAAACGGATTTGGGTCCATTTTTGTCAGATGGTACGAAAATTGCCCGAAAAGTCCAGATGAAATCGAGGACCGAGAGACCCTTTTGACATTCTTCTCTTAAATATATACTAGTGTTTAAGGTTCCGCGTCATATTTCAAACACTAGCCGTCGTTTGGTTTGAAAATACAGTTTTTGGTCCATATTTGTCGAGGGGTACGAAACTTGCCTCAAAAGTTCATATGAAATCAAGGACCGAGAGTCCCTTAGAGCATTCTTCTTCTAAATTTATAACTGTGTTTTGGTTTCTGCGTCAGATTTCAAACCCTAGTCATCATCTTGTTCGAAAATATGGAGTTCGATCCATTTTAATCAGGTGGTTAAAAATCGCCCGCAATGTCCTTATGAAATTATGGACTAGGAGACTCGTATAGCATTTTTCACCTAAATTTATAACTGTTTTATGGGTTCCGCGTCAGACTTCAAACACTATCCATCGTCTTGTTGAAAATACAGATTTCGGTCCATTTTTGTCAGGTGGTACAAAAATAGCTCGAGTAGTCCTGATGAAATCGAGGACCGGGAGACCCTTATAGAATTCTTCTCCTAAATATATAAAAGTGTTTCTGGTTCCGCATCAGATATCAAACACAAGCCATCGTCTAGTCTGAAAATACAGATTTTGACCCATTTTTGTAGAGGGATATGAAAATCGCCTGAATAGTCCAGATGAAATCGAGGACCGAGAGACCCTCATAGCATTTTTCTTCTAAATTTGTAACTGTGTTTCGGGTTCCGCGTCAGATGTCAAACACTAGCCATCATTTTGTTCAAAAACACGGATATCGGTCAATTTTAGTTGGGTGGTACGAAAATCGCCTGAAATGTCCAGATGAAATCTAGGACCAAAAGACTCTTATAGCATTCTTCTCCTAAATTTATATGTGTTTAGTGTTTCGCATCAGATTTCAAACACTAGCCATCGTCTTGTTCGAAAATACGGATTTCAGTCCATTTTTGTCGTGTATTACGAAAATCGCGGAAAAATCCAAATGAAATCGAGGACCGAGACACCCTCATAGCATTCTTCTCCGAAATATATAACAGTTATTCGGGTTCCGAGTCATATTTCAAACACTAGCCATCGTCTATTCCAAAAATACAGATTTTGGTCCTTTTTTGTCGAGGGGTACAAAATTCGCCTGAAAACTCAAGAAGATATCGAGGAACGGCAGACCCTTGTAGCATTCTTCTTATAATGGATAGTGTTTGAAATTTGATGCGGAACCTGAAACACAGAAATAAATTTAGGAGAAGAATGCTATAAGAGTCTCCTGGTCCTCGATTTCATCTGGAGATTTCGGGCGATTTTTGTACCACTTGACTAAAATGGATCGATATCTGTATTTTTGGACCAGACAATTGCTAGTGTTTTAAATCTGATGCGGAACCCGAAACACTTTTATGCATTTTTCAGATGATTTTCGTACCAAGTGACAAAAATGGACGAAATTTGTATTTTGGGGCCAAATGAGGGCTAGTGTTTTGATATTTGATTCGGAACCCGAAACATAGTTATAAATTTTGGAGAAGAATGCTATAAGAGTCTCTCGTCGTCGATTTCATCTAGACTTTTCGGGCGATTTTCGTACCACCTAACTAAAATGGACCAAAATCCGTATTTTCGAACATGATGATAACTATTGTTTGAAATCTTACGCGGAAACCAAAACACAGTTATAAATTTCGAAGAAGAATTCTTTAAGAGACTCTCAGTCCTCGATTTCATTTGGACCTTTCGAGCGAGTTTTGTACCCCTCGAAAAAAGGGACCAAAATCTGTATTTTTTGACTAGACGATGGCTAGTATTTGAAATCTGATACGGAACCCGAAACACTGTTATATATTTAGGAAAATAATGTTATAAGGGTATATCGGTCCTCGATTTCATCTGGACTTTTCTACGATTTTCGTACTACCCGACAAAAATGGACCGAAATCCGTATTTTCGAACAACATGATGTCTAGTGTCTGAAATCTGAGGCAGAAACCGAAACACAGTTATAATTTTAGAAGAAGAATGTTATAAGGGTCCCTCGGTCCTCGATTTCATATGGACTTTTGGAGAAATTTTCGTACCACCCAACAATAATGGACCGAAATCTATATTTTCGAACAAGACAATGGATAATGTTTGAAAACTGTCACGGAACCCGAACCAAAGTTATAAATTTAGGAGAAGAATGCTATTACAGTCTCCTGGTCCTCGATTTCATCTAGACATTTTCGGGCGATTTTTGTACCACCAGACTAAAATGGACCGAAATCCGTATTTTCGAACAAATTGATGGCAATTGTTTGAAATCTGACGCGGAAACCAAAAATTCATGGCTATAAGAGTCTATTGGTCCTCGATTTCATCTGGACTTTTTCGGGCGATTTTCGTACCACCCTTATAAAATGGATCTAAATCCGTATTTATGGACTAGACGACGGCTAGTGTTTGAAATCCAACACAGAACTCGGTACATAGATATAAATTTAGGAGAAGAATGCTATAAGGGTCTATCGGTCCTGGATTTCATCTGGACTTTTCGGCAATTTTCCTACTACTCGACAAAAATGGACTAAAATCTGTACTTTCAAACAAGACAATGGCTAGTGTTTGAAATCTGATTATGAACCCAAAACATTGTTATATATTTAGGAGAAGAATTCTATATGGGTTTCCCAGTCCTCAATTTCATCTGGACTATTCAGGCAATTTTCGTACAGCCCGACAAAAATGGACCGAAATCCGTATTTTCGAACAAGACAATGGATAGTGTTTGAAATCTGACGCGGAACCCGAAATACAATTATAAATTTAGGAGAAGAATGCTATAAGAGTATCCTGGTCCTCGATTTCATATGGACATTTCCGGCGAGTTTCGTACCCCTCGACAAAAATGGACCAAAATATGTATTTTCAAACAAGATGATGGTTAGTGTTTGAAATCTGACGCGTAACCTGAAACACTATTATATATTAAGGAGAAGAATATTAAAATGATCTCTTAGTCCTCGATTTATTCTTGACTATTCGGGCGATTTTCGTACCACCCGACAAAAATGGACCGAAATCCGTTTTTTCGAACCAGACTATGGTTAGTTTTTTAAATCTGATGCAGAACCCGAAATACTGTTATAAATTTAGGAGAATAATGAAATAAGGGATTCCTGGTCCTCAATTTCATTTGGACTTTTTTGTGCGATTTTCGTACTACCCGATAAAAATGGAACGAAATATGTATTTTCGGACCAGACGATAGCTTGTATTAGAAATGTGAAGCGGAACCCGAAACACAATTATATATTTAGGAGAAGTATGCATTAAGAGTCTATTGGTCCGAGATTTCATCTGGACATTTCGGGAGATTTTCGTACCACCCGACTAAAATGGACCGATATCCGTATTTTCGAACAAGATGATGGCCAATACTTAAAATCTGATGCGGAACTCGAAATACATTTATAAACTTAGGAGAAGAATGCAATAAGAGTCTCTTGGTCCTCGATTTCATCTGGAGATTTCGGGAGATTTTCGTACCATCCGACTAAAATGGACCGATATCTGTATTTTCGAACAAGATGATGGCTAGTATTTAAAATCTGACGCAGAACTCGAAACACAGTTATAAATTTAGAAGAAGAATGCTATAAGGGACTCTCAATCCTCGATTTCATTCGGACATTTCAGGCGATTTTCGTACCACCCAACTAAAATTGACAGAAATCTGTATTTTCGAACAAGATGATGGCTAGTGTTTGAAATCTGACGCTGAAATCGAAATACAGTCGTAAATTTACAAGAAGAATGCAATAAGGGTCACTCGGTCCTCGATTTCATCTAGACTTTTTGGGCGATTTTCATACCCCTCGACAAAAATTGACCAAAATCTGTATTTTCATACCAGACGATTCATAGTGTTTGAAATATGATACGTTACCCGAAACACTGTTATATATAAAGAAGAAGAATGATATAAGGGTCGCTCGGTCCTGGATTTCATCTGGACTTTTCGGGCTATTTTCGTACCACACGACAAAAAAAAGGACCGAAATCCATATTTTCGAACAAGACGATGTCTAGTGTTTGAAATCTGACGCATAACGCGAAACACTATTACATATTTAAGAGAAGAATGTTGTAAGGGTATCTCGATTCTCGATTTCATTTGCATATTTCTGGCAGTTTTCGACCCAGACGAGGGCTCGTGTTTGAAATTTGACGTAGAACCGGAAACACAGTTTTCGATTTCATCTGCACATTTCGGGCAAATTTCGTGCCACCCAACTAAAATTACCCAATATAGATATTTTCAAACAAGATGATGGCTAGTGTTTGAAATCTGACGTGGAACCCAAAACACATTTAAAAATTTAGAAGAAGAATGCTATAAGGCTCTCTCGGTCCTCGATTTCATATGGACTTTTCGAGCGATTTTTGTACCCCTGGACAAAAATGGACCAATATATGTATTTTCTGAGCAGACAATGGCTAGTGTTTGAAATCTGACGCGGCACCCGAAACCTTGTTATATATTTAGGAGAAGAATGTTTTAAGGGTCTCCCGGTCCTCGGTTTCATCTGGACTTTTCGGGCGATTTTTGTACCACACGACAAAAATGGACCGAAATCCGAATTTTCAAACACGACGATGGATAGTGTTTGAAATCTGACGCGGAACTTGAAACACAATTTTTTTTTTTAGGACAAGAATGCTATAAGAGTCTCCTGGACCTCGATTTCTTCTAGACATTTCGGGCGATTTTCTTACCACCCGACTAAATTGGACCGAAATCCGTATTTCGAACAACACGATGGCTAATGTTTGAAATGTGACGCGGAACCCGAAACACAATTATAAATTTAGAAGATGACTACATTTGGACTTTTCGGGCGAGTTTCGTATCCCTCGACAAGGAACCCGAAACACGGTTATATATTAAAGAGAAGAATGCTATAAGGGTTTCCCGGTCCTTGATTTTATTTGGACTTTTGGATAGAATTCGTAACTCACGAGAAAAATGGACATAAATCTGTATTTTCGGACCAGAAGATGGCAAGTGTTTGAAATTTGACACGGAACCTGAAATATTGTTCTAAATTTAGGAGAAGAATGCTATAAGGGTTTGAAATTAGACGCTGTGAAGATATTATCAGGACTTTTGTATCAAAACTAGTGGTATTATATGGAATCTGAAACACATTTATAAATTTAGGAGAAGAATTCGATAAGGGTCTTCCAGTCCTCGATTTCATCTGAACTTTTCGGGCGATTTTTAAACCACTAGACTAAAATGGATAGAAATCCGTATTTTTGGACCAAACGATGGCTAGTGTTTCAAATTTGACAAGGAACCCGAAATACAATATTAAATTTAGAAGAAGAATGCTATAAGGGTCTCTCGGTCGTCGATTTCATTTGGACTTTTCGGGCGATTTTCGTACCCCTCGAAAAAATGGACCAAAGTCTATATTTTCGGACCAGACGATGGCTAGTGTTTGAAATCTGACCTGGAATCCGAAACACTGTTATATATTTTGGAGAAAAATGCTATAAGGGTCTCCAAGTCCTCAATTTCATCTGGTATTTCCGGGTGATTTTCGTACCACTCAACTAAAATGGACCGAAATTCATGTTTTTTTAAAAAAATATTGGCTAATGTTTGAAATCCGACACGGAACTCGGAACACAATTATAAATTTAGGAGAAGAATGCTATAAGGGACTCTCGATCCTCGATTTCATCTGGACTTTTTAGGTGATTTTCTTACCCCTCAACAAAAACCAATAATAAATTTTCTTACCCCTCGGACAAGACGATGACAAGTGTTTGAAATATGGCACGGAACCTAAAACCCAATAATAAACTTTGGAGAAGAATCCTATCAGTGTCTCCCGGTCCTCGATTTCATCTGGACTTTTCGGGTGATTTTCGTACCACCCGTCAAAAAATGGACCAAAATATGTAGTTTCGAATCAGATGATTGCTAGTGTTTGAAATCTGACGCGGAACCCAAAACTTAGTTATAAATTTAGGAGAAGAATGCTACAAGAATCTTCTTCTCCTCGATTTCATAAGGACTTTTGGGGCAATTTTCGAACCATACGATAGCTAGTGTTTGAAATCTGCCGCAGAACCCGAAATACAGTTATAAATTTTGGAGAAGAATGGTGTAAGAGTCTCCCGGTCCTCGATTTCATCTGGACTTTTCGGGTGATTTTCGTACCACCCGTCAAAAAATGGACCAAAATATGTAGTTTCGAATCAGATGATTGCTAGTGTTTGAAATCTGACGCGGAACCCAAAACTTAGTTATAAATTTAGGAGAAGAATGCTACAAGAATCTTCTTCTCCTCGATTTCATAAGGACTTTTGGGGCAATTTTCGAACCATACGATAGCTAGTGTTTGAAATCTGCCGCAGAACCCGAAATACAGTTATAAATTTTGGAGAAGAATGGTGTAAGAGTCTCCCGGTCCTCGATTTCATCTGGACTTTTCGGGTGATTTTCGTACCACCCGTCAAAAAATGGACCAAAATATGTAGTTTCGAATCAGATGATTGCTAGTGTTTGAAATCTGACGCGGAACCCAAAACTTAGTTATAAATTTAGGAGAAGAATGCTACAAGAATCTTCTTCTCCTCGAGGAACCCGTAACACTGTTATATATTTAGGAGAAGAATGCTTTAAGGTTCTCCAGGTCCTCGATTTCATCTGGACTTTTCGGGCATTTTTCGTACCACCCAACTAAAATGGGATGAAATCCATATTTTCCAACAAGAAGATGGCTTATGATTGTATTCTAACGGGGAACCCGACACACAGTTATAAATTTATATGAAGAATGATATAAGGCTCTCTCGGTCCTCGATTTCATCTGGACTTTTCGGGCAATTTTCGTACCCCTCGACAAAAATGGACCGAAATATGTACTTTTATACCAGCAATGGCTAGATTTTGAAATCTGACCTGAAATAAGAAACATTGTTATATATTTAATAGAAGAATGTTATAAGGGTCACCCGGTCCTCGAACAAGACGATGGCTAGTGTTTGAAATCTGATTCGGAACCCGAAACTCAGTTATAAATTTAGGAGAAGAATGCTATAAGGGTCTCCTGATCATCGATTTCATCTGGTCTTTTCGGGCAATTTTCGTACCACCCGACAAAAATGGACCGAAATTCGTATTTTCAGACCAGACGATGGCTAGTGTTTGAAATCTGGCGCGTAATCCGAAACACATTTATAAATTTTGGAAAAGAATGCTATAAGGGTCTCTTAGTCCTCGATTTCATCTGGACTTTTCGGGCGACTTTCGTACCAACCAACTAAAATAGACCGAAATCCGTATTTTCGAAGAAGATGATTGTTAGTGTTTGAAATCTAACGCGGAACCCGAAACACAATTACAACTTTAGAAGAAGCATGCTATAAGGGTCTCTTGGTCCTCGATTTCATTTGGACTTTTAGTGCGATTTTCGTACTACCCGGCTAAAATGGACCGAAATCCCTATTTTTGAACAAAACAATGGCTAGTTTTTGAAATCTGACACGGAACCCGAAACAGAGTTATAAATTTATAAGAAGAATCCTATCACGGTCTCCAAGTCCTCAATTTCATCTGCACTTTTTGGGCGATTTTCTTACCCCCCGACCAGATGATGGCTAGTGTTTGAACGAAATGAATCCTATCACGGTCTCCAAGTCCTCAATTTTATCGGTCCAGTTATAAAAAATGGAACGAAATGTATTATTCGGACCAGATCATGGCTAGTGTTTGAAATCTGATGTGGAATCCGAAACACTGTTATATATTTAGGATAAGAATGTTGTAAGGGTCTCCTAGTCCTCGATTTCACCTGGACTTTTCGGGGGATTATCTTACCACCCGACCAAAATGGACCGAAATCCGTATTTTTGGACCAAACGATGGCTAGTGTTTGAAATTTGATGCAGAACCCGAAGCACAATTATAAATTTTGGAGAAGAATGCTACTAGGGTTTTCCGGTCATTGATTTCATCGACAAAAAAAGACCGAAATTCCTATTTTCGAACAAGATTATACCTAGTGTCTGAAATCTGACGCGACACCTGAAAAACAGTTATAAATTTAGAAGAAGAATGCTATAAGGGTCTCCCTATCCTCGATTTCATTTGGACTTTTAGGGCGATTTTCGTACCACCCAACAAAAAAGGATCGAAATTCGTATTTTCGGACCTGACGATGGCCAGTGTTTAAAATCGAGTGTGGATTCCGAAAAATAGTAATAAATTTTTTAGAAGAATGCTATAAGGGTCTTCTAGTCCTCAATATCATTTGGTCTTTTTGGGCGATTTTCGTACCACACGACTAAAATGGACCGAAATTCGTATTTTCGAACAAAACGATGGTTAGTAATTGAAATCTGTCATGGAACCTGAAACACAATTATAAATTTTGGAGAAGAATATTATAAAGGTCTTCCAGTCCTCGATTTCATCAGGACTTTTTGGACGATTTTCGTACCACCCTACTAAAATGAACTAAAATCTGTGTTTTCGAACAAAACGATGGTTAGTGTTTCAAATCTGACACGGAACCTGGAACAAAGTTATAAATTTTGGAGAAGAATGCTACTAGGGTTTTCCGGTCATTGATTTCATCGACAAAAAAAGACCGAAATTCCTATTTTCGAACAAGATTATACCTAGTGTCTGAAATCTGACGCGACACCTGAAAAACAGTTATAAATTTAGAAGAAGAATGCTATTTGAAATCTAACGCGCAACCTGAAACACAATTATAAATTTTGGAGAAGAATGATATAAGGGTGTCCCGGTCCTAGATTTCATCTGGACTTTTCGTGAGATTTTCGTACCATCCGACTAAAATGGACCGAAATTTTTATTTTCGAACAAAACAATGGCTAGTGTTTGAAATATGACGCGGAACCTGAAACACAGTTAAATTTTTGGAGAAGAATGCTATAAGGGTCTCCTGGTCCTCGATGGTTAGTGTTTAAAATCTGACATGGAACCCGAAATACAGTTATAAATTTAGAATAAGAATGCTATAAGGGTCTCTCGGTCGTCGATTACATCTGGACTTTTCGAGCGATTTTTGTACCCCTCTACAAAAATGGACCAAAATCTATATTTTCGGACCAGACGATGGCTAGTGTTTGAAATCTAGCGCAGAACTCAAAACACAATTATAAATTTAGGAGAAGAATACTATAAGGGTTTCTCGGCCCTCGATTTCAACTGGACTTTTTAGGCGATTTTCTTACCCCTTGACAAAAAGGACCGTAATCTATATTTCAGGACCACATGATGACAAGTGTTTAAAATCTAACGCGGAACCTAAAAACTAGTAATAAATTTTGGAAAAGAATGCTATCAGGGTTACCCGCTCCTTGATTTAATCTGGACTTTTCGGCTGATTTTCGTACCACCCTAGAAAAAAGATTGTAAGTGTTTGAAATCTGTTGCAGAACCCGAAACACAATTATAAATTTTGGAGAAGAATGCTATAAAGGTCTCTGGGTCTTCGATTTCATCTGGACTTTTTGGAGGATTTTCGTACCAACCTACAAAAATGAACCAAAATCTGTATTTGCGAACAAAACGATGGTTGGTGTTTGAAATCTGATGGGAAACTCGAAAACAGTTATAAATTTTGGAGAAGAATTCTATAAGGGTATCATGGTCCTCGATTCCTCTGGACTTTTCGGACAATTTTCATACCACCTGACTAAAATGGACCGAAATCCGTATTTTTGAACAAGACTATGGCTAGTGTTTGAAATTTAACCGGAAACCTGAAACACAGTTGTAAATTTTGAAGAAGAATTCTATAAGGGTCTCTCGGTTCTTGATTTTATCTGCACTTTTCGGGTGATTTTCGTACCCCTCGACAAAACTGGACCAAAATCTGTACTTTTTGGATCAGACGATGGCTAGTGTTTGAATTTTGACGCGGAACCCGAAACTCAATTATAAATTTTAAAGAAGAATGCTATAAGGGTCTCCCGGTCCGTGATTTCATTTGGACTTTTTGTGCGATTTTCGTACCACCCAACAAAAATGGACTGAAATTCATATTTTCCGAACAGAGGATGACTAGTGTTTAAATTCATATTTTTGAGAAGAATGCTATCAGGGTTTCCCGGTCCTCGATTTCATCTAGACTTTTCGAGGAATTTTCGTACAACCCGACCAAAATGGACCGAAATCCATATTTTTAGAATAGACAATGGCTAGTGTTTGAAATTTGACACGGAACCCGAAACACTTTTATAAATTTTGGAGAAGAATGCTATAAGGGTCTACGGGTCCTTGATTTGATCTAAACTTTTATGGCGATTTTCGTACCATATGGCCAAAATGGACCGAAATCCGTATTTTCGGATCAGACGATGGCTAGTGCTTGAAATCTGACGCAGAACCCGAAACACAGTTAATGTTTTTAGAGAAGAATGCTATAAGGGTCTCCCATTCCTCGATTTCATTTGGACTTTTGGGGAGATTTTCGTAACACCCGACAAAAATAGACCGAAATCCAAGTTTTCGAACAAGACGATGGCTAGTGTTTGAACTTTGACGCAGAAACTGAAACACAGTTTTAAATTTTGGAGAAGAATGCTATAAGGGTCTCCTGGTCCTTGATTTCACCTATACTTTTAGGTCAATGTTCGTACCGATCGACAAAAATATGTCAAAATCGGTATTTTCGTACCAGATGATGGCTAGTGTTTGAATTTTGACGCGGAATCCGTAACAAAGTTATAAATTTTGGAGAAGAATGATATAAGGGTCTCCCAATCCACGATTTGATCTGGACTTTTCGTTCGATTTTCGTACCTCCTGACTAAAATGGACCGAAATTCGTATTTTCGAACAAAACGATGGTTAATGTTTGAAATCTGGCACGAAACAAGAAACACAGTTATAAATTATGGAGAAGAATGCCATAAGGGTCTCCGCGTCCTTGATTTCATCTGGACTTTTCGGGTGATTTTCATACCACCTAACTAAAATGTACCTCAATTAGTATTTTCGAACAAGATTATGGCTAGTGTTTGAAATTTGACGCGTAACTTGAAACATAGTTATAAATTTAGAAGAAGAATGATGTAAGGGTGTCCTAGTCCTCGATTTCATTTGGACTTTTTGGGAAATTTTCGTACCACCCAACAAAAATGAACCGAAATTCGTATTTTCAGACCAGACGGTGGCTAGTGTTTAAAATCTGAGGCGGAGCCCGAAAAATAGTTATAAATTTTGGAGAAGAATGCTATAAAGGTCTCCTGGTCCTCGATTTCATATGGACTTTTCCAGCGATTTTCGTACCACCCAACTAAAATGGACCGAAATTTGTGTCTTCAAACAAAACGATGGTTAGTGTTTGAAATCTGGCGCGGAACTTGAAACACAAT
The DNA here is from genome assembly GCF_000331145.2 of Cicer arietinum. NCBI lineage: Eukaryota > Viridiplantae > Streptophyta > Magnoliopsida > Fabales > Fabaceae > Cicer > Cicer arietinum. The sequence goes on along the minus strand of NC_021164.2, from coordinate 11,925,531 downwards.
TAAATTTTTTGGATCTCTATGTCCTCGATTTCATCTGGATTTTTTAGACGATTTTCGTACCATCCGACTAAAAACGACCAAAATTAGTATTTTCGAACAAAACAATGGTTTGTGTTTGGAATATGACACAGAACCCGAAACACAATTACAAATCTTGGAGAAGAATGCTATAAGGGTCTCTCGTACACATGACAAAAATGGATCAAACTTCGTATTTTCGAACAAGCAATGGATAGTGTTTGAAATCTTACGTGGAACCCGAATCACATTTATAAGTTTAGGAGAAGAATGCTATAAGAGTCTCCTAGTCCTCGATTTCATCTAGACTTTTTGGGGTATTTTTGTACAAGACGATGGCTATTGTTTGAAATCTAGCGCAGAACCTGACAACTAGTTATAAATTTTAGAAAAGAATGCTATAAGGGTCTCTCGGTGCTCGATTTCATCGGGACTTTTCGAGCGATTTTTGTACCACCCGACTAAAATGGACCGAAATCCGTATTTTCGAAAACCATGATGGCTAGTGTTAGAAATCTGACGCGGAACCCGAAAGAAAATTATAAATTAGAAGAAGAATGATATAAGGGACTCTCGGTCTTCGATTTCATCTGGACTTTTCGGGAGATTTTCGTACCCCTCCACAAAAAAGGACCAAAAATCAGTATTTTCAAACCAGACGATGGCTAGTGTTTGGGATCTGGCGTAGAACCTGAAACACAGTGATAAATTTTGGAGAAGAATGCTATAAGGGTCTCCATGTACTCGATTTCATCTGGACTTTTTGGGCAATTTTTGTACCACCAAACAAAATAAACCAAAGTCCGTAGTTTCGGACAAAACAATACTTAGTGTTTGAAATATAAGACGTAGAACCCGAAACATAGTTACAAATTTAGGAGAAGAATGCTATAAGGGTCTCCTAGTCCTCGATTTCATCTAGACTTTTTAGGATTTTTGTATCACCCGACAAAAATCGATCGATGGCTAGTGTTTCAATTCTGATGCGGAACCCGAAACACAGTTATAAATTTTAAAGAAGAATGTTATAAGGGTTTCCTGGTCCTCAACTTCATCTGGTCTTTTTGGGCAATTTTTGTACCACTTGACAAAAATAGACCGAAAATCGTATTTTCTGACCAAACGATGGCTAATGTTTGATATCTGGCGCAGAACCTGAAACACAATTATAAATTTTGAAGAAGAATGCTATAATGGTCTCCCGCTCCTCGATTTCATTTGGACTTTTCGGGCGATTTTCGTACCACTTGATTAAATTGACCGAAATTCGTATTTTCGAACAAGACACTGGCTTGTGTTTGAAATCTGACGCGGAACCCGAAACACAGTTATAAATTTAGAAGAAGAATTCTATAAGGGCCATTTGATCCTGGATTTCATCCTGACTTTTCAGGCGATTGTCGTACCCATCGATGATAATGGACCAAGTTCTGTATTTTCGGACCAAACGATGGCCAATTTTTGAAATCATACCCGGATCCCGAAACACAATTACAAATTCAGGAGTACAATGCTATAATAAGAGTTTTCTGGTCCTCGATTTCATCTGGTCTTTTAGGGCGATTTTTGTACCACACGACAAAAATAGAACAAAAATCGTAATTCCGGACCAGACGATGGCTAGTGTTTGAAATTTGTCACGGAATCTGGAACACAATTATAAATTTTAGGGAAGAATGCTATAATGGTCTCCCGGTCCTCGATTTCATCTGGACTTTTTGGGCGATTTTCGTACCACCCAACTAAAATTGATCGAAATCTGTATTTTCGAACAAGACGATGGCTAGTCTTTCAAATCTAACGCGGAACCTGAAACAGATTTATAAATTTAGAACAAGAATTCTATAATG
>NC_021164.2:11911663-11919595 GCF_000331145.2 Cicer arietinum | reverse complement strand
TTTTGTAGTTGTACTAAATAACGAAAATAATAATAACATATAATAAATAAAAGTTGTCAAATAAAGTAATAATTACATATTTATTTGACAACACTATTTTAATAAATGATTTACTATCTTCGTTTTTCAGTCAAACCTTAAAAAGAAGATAATAATAACATATAATAAAATAGATTTATCAAATAAATTAATAATTACATATTTATTTCACAACTTTGTTTTATTATACGTTATTATTATCTTCGTTTTGTAGTTGTACTAAATAACGAAAATAATAATAACATATAACAAAATTGAGTTGTGAAATTAATATCTAATTATTACTTTATTTGACAACTCTATTTTATTATATGTTATGATTATCTTCGTTATATAGTAAAACTATAAAACGATTATAATAATAACATTTAATAAAATAGAGTTGTCAAATAATGTAATAATTAAAAAGCATTCTTCTCCTAAATTTTTAATTTTGTTTCGGGTCAAATTTTGAACATTATGCATCATTTGGTTAAAAAATACGAATTTCGTTTCATTTTTGTCTAGATGAAATCGGGGATTTTTGTACCACCCGTTTTCGGTCCATTTTTGTCGGGTGGTACAAAAATCGCCTGAAAAGTCCCGATGAAATCGAGAACTGAGAGACTTTTATAGAATTCTTCTCTAAAATTTATAACTATGTTTCAGGTTCCGTGCCAGATTTCAAACACTAGTCATCGTTTGGTCAAAAAATACAGATGTTGGTCCATTTATGTCGAGTGTTCCAAAAGTCGCCCGAAGGTCCAAATGAAAACAAGGACCGTGAGATCATTATAGCATTCTTCTCCAGAATTTATAACATTTTTTCGGGTTCTGCGCTAGATTTCAAACACTAGCAATTGTCTAGTCCGAAAATAAAGATGTAGGTCCATTATCGTCGATGGGTACGAAAGTTGCTCGAAAAGTCCAAATGTAATCGAGGACCGAGACCCCATTAGAGAATTTTTGTTCTAAATTTATAACGGTGTTGCAGGTTGCGCGTTAGATTTGAAACACTAGCCATCGTCTTGTTCAAAAATATGGATTTCTGTCCATTTCAGTCGGGTGGAATGAAAATCGCCCGAAAAGACCAGATGTAATCGAGGACCAGGATACCCTTATAGCATTCATCCTCAAAATTATAATTGTGTTTCGGGTTCCGCATCATATTTCAAACACTGGCCATCGTCTTGTAAGAAAATACGGATTTTGGTCCATTTTTTTCAGGTGATACAAAAATCGCCCGAAAAGTCTAGATGAAATCGACGGAAAAGTGCATGTGAAATCAAGGGAAAATTCCGCATCAAAATTCAAACACTAGCCTTCGTCTGGTCCGAAAAAATAGATTTTGGCAAATTTTGTTCGATGGGTACGAAAGTCGACCCAAAAGTCTAGATGAAATCGAGGACTGGGAGACCCTTATAGCATTCTTCTCCAAAATTTAAAATTGTGTTTCGGTTTCTGCGTCAGAATTCAAACACTAGTCATCGTCTTGTTCGAAAATACGGATTTTGGTCCATTTTAATTGAGTGGTAAGAAAATCGCCCGAAAAGTCCAGTTGAAATCAAGGACCGAGAGACCCTTATAGCATTCTTCTCCAAAATTTAAAATTGTGTTTCGGTTTCTGCGTCAGAATTCAAACACTAGTCATCGTCTTGTTCGAAAATACGGATTTTGGTCCATTTTAATTGAGTGGTAAGAAAATCGCCCGAAAAGTCCAGTTGAAATCGAGGACCGAGAGACCCTTATAGCATTCTTCTCCAAAATTTAAAATTGTGTTTCGGTTTCTGCGTCAGAATTCAAACACTAGTCATCGTCTTGTTCGAAAATACGGATTTTGGTCCATTTTAATTGAGTGGTAAGAAAATCGCCCGAAAAGTCCAGTTGAAATCGAGGACCGAGAGACCCTTATAGCATTCTTCTCCAAAATTTATACTTGTGTTTCGGGTTCCACGTTATATTTCCAACACTAGCCCTCGCATGGTTTGAAAACACAGATTTCAGTCATTTTTTGTCGAGGGTCATGAAAATTGCCCTATAGTCCAAATGAAATCGAGGACTGAGAGACCCTTATAGCATTCTTCTCCAAAATATTTATCTGTGTTCTGGGTTCCGCGTCATATTTCAAACACTGACCATCGTTTTGTTCGAAAATACAGATTTTCGTTCATTTTAGTAGGGTGGTAGGAAAATTGTCCAAAAAGTCCAGATCAAATCGAGGACCGGAAGACCTTTATAGCATTCTTCTCCAAAATGTATATTTGTTATTCAGGCTCTGCGCCCGATTTTAAACACTAACCATCATCTGGTCCGAAAATACGAATTTCGGTCCATTTTTGTTGGGTGGTACGAAAATCGCCCAAAAACTCCAGATGAAATCGAGGATAGGGAGACCCTTATAGCATTCTTCTTCTAAATTTATAACTGTGTTTCAGGTTCCGCGTCAGATTTCAAACACTAGCTGTAGTCTTTTTGGAAAATACGGATTTCGGTCCTTTTTTGTCGATGGTAAGAAAATCGCCTGAAAAGTCCAGATGAAATCAATGACCGGGAAACCCTAGTAGAATTCTTCTCCAAAATTTATAACTGTGCTTCGGATTCTTCTCCTAAATTTATAATAGTGTTTCGGATAAAGGTTATAAATTTAGGAGAAGAATGCTATAAAGGTCTCTCAGTCCTCGATTTCATCTGGACTTTTCAGGCGATTTTCTTACACTTCGACAAAAGAGGGCCGGAATCTATATTTTCAGACCAGACGATGGCAAGTGTTTGAAATCTGGCGCGAAACCCGAAACTCAGTTATATATTTAGGAGAAGAATGCTATAAGCGTCTTCCGGGTCCTCGATTTCACCTGGTCATTTCGGGCGATTTTCGTATCACCCGACAAAAATGGACTGAGATTCGTATTTTCGGACCAGACGATGGCTAGTGTTTGAAATCTAGCGCGGAACTCGAAACACAATAATAAATTTTGGAGAATAATGCTATAAGGGTCTCCTGGTCCTCGATTTCATTTGGACTTTTCGAACGATTTTCATACGATCCAACCAAAATAGACCAAAATCCGTATTTTCGAAAAAGATTAGGGCTAGTGTTTGAAATCTGGCGCGGAACCCGAAACACAATTATCAATTTTTCGGGCGACTTTTGTACCACCCAACTAAAATGGACCGAAATTCGTATTTTCGAACAAAACGATGGTTTGCGTTTGGAATCAGACACAGAACTCAAAACACAGTTATAAATTTTAGAGAAGAACGCTATGAGGGTCTCTCGTACACATGAAAAAAAATGGACCAAAATTCATATTTTTGAACAAGCAATGGATAGTGTTAGAAATCTAACACGGAACTCGAATCACATTTATAAATTTAGGAGACGAATGCTATAAGAGTTTCTTGGTCCTCGATTTCATCTAGACTTTTTGGGTATTTTCGTACAAGACGATGGCTTCTGTTTGGAATCTGGCGCGGAACATGAACCAAAGTTATAAATTTTTGGGAAGAATGCTATAATGGTCTCGCGGTCCTCAATTTCATTTGTACTTTTCGGACGATTTTCGTACCCCTCGTCAAAAATGGACCAACAGTTGTATTTTCGGACCAGACAATGTCTAGTGTTTGAAATCTGGCGCGGAACTTGAAACATAGTCATAACTTTTAGAGAAGAATGCTATAAGAGTTTCTAGGTCCTCGATTTCATCGGGACTTTTCGTGCGATTTTCGTACCACCCGACTAAAATGGACCGAAATCCGTATTCTCGAACAAGATGATGGATAGTGTTTGAAATCTGACGCGGAACCCAATACAAAATTATAAAATTAGAAGAAGAATTATATAAGGGACGATGTAAGACCCTTAATTTTAAATTCTAATTTATGTATTTTGGGGAATTTTGTGTTGAATTTCTTATGCTTTTTAGCCAATTTTATGACATTTTGAGTTAAAATGCCAAAAATATATTTTTTGGAGACCCGATTAAAATTATTCGTCGATGAATAATTTTATTTAATTAACGTGAATCTTTTGTCGAAGAAAAAAATTTCTGAGATGCAACATTTTTCAGAAAAATTCATCTGCCCATTGAATTGCGGGAAAGTAGATATTTGTTTAGATATTTATTATTGGAATTAATTACGGTACCGTAATCGCGTGATAGAGCTATCGTTAAGGTAAGGGCTCCTTCCAAACTTTTAGTTTGCATTTAGGACATTATTTGTGATTTTGTGGAAAAGAAATTTGATGTATTTGAGGTGTGATTTTGTGAAAAATTAATTTAATGTGATTATGTGTAATTTAGTGGAATTTAAATTTGAGGTGTGGTTTGTGGTGATTCAAGTTTGGTTTGATTTATATGATCATAATTATCATTATGAATTTTTGAGATGTGATTTATTTGTGGATTTTGTAGAAAATGAATTGATGAAATTTGGTAGTTTATGTATAAAAATATGGAGTTTTGAAATTGGGTGAGTTATGTTTGAATTGCTGAAATTTAATTGAGGTGCTATATATGTGTTGTGGAATTGAATTGATTGAATTTAGTGTGAATTGGCGGTAATTAAATTTGATGTGTTGAGTTATGTAATGAGTTATTTTCAAATAAATGAGTTTGAACTGAAGTTGAAATTTTACGAAAAATTTAGAGTTGTTAAAGTTGTGAAAAAATTCAAATTTTAACTAAGTTAAAGAGTTTGAGCAAAAAGATATATTGAAATTAACAATCGTTAGAGTTTAAAATGTTACTCTTTTAATTACTCTTTGATTGAGTTTAAAAAGAAAAAAAAAGGGTTTAGAGTATTTTATTAACTCAAAAATTTCGGTGCTCTAATAGTCGAGTATGTGTATGTGAAATTTGGACAATATTTATTTTTTTTAGTTTTAACTAAATAATATAGATTATTTGGTTTTAAAAGTTTGGTGTGTGAGAAAGATTTAATTTTAGGAATTTTGTTGTGTGTGGATTAATTTTATTGTGAACAAATTGTTATAAATATTTATGTTTATGTAGTTAGCTCCTTGAGTCTCGAAAAGGAATCGAGACCGTTGGCACCGAGTTAGCGGTGGGGAGAACTCTGATATATTAATGTTGTTGTGGTGATTTATTGTTGAAAATTTTGGAGATTGAATATGGGTGATTAATGTTTGGAAATTTTGGTGATTCATGTTTGGTGAAATTGATGTGTTCATCATTAATATTATGAATTTTTTAGAAGAAATTTATGTGTGACTTGGTGGAAAATGAATTAAATTCAATTTATGTGTGAATGGAATTTGGAGTTGTGATTTATGTGTGGTTGTGGAAATTTAATTGGTGTGAATAAATATGTTTGAGTATGCTCTATGTTGTGTTTGAAAAATCATTAGTGTTAAATGAGTATTAAAAATGGGAAATCTTTTAATAGCTGCATTTACTTAATGATTATGGTGAAAAGAGTTAGAGTATGCTCATGCATTTCATAGTACATGGTGACCGCGATGGGGCCATGGTGATAGTGGTGACCAAGAGGGGCCACGGGATGATGCCATGTGAATTGTTGGTTCATCTTATCCTTTCGGGGATTATCGCGTCGTGCTGATCTATGAGAGATTGCACTCTAGAATGTGCTGATCTGTGAGCGATTGCTCTATAGAAAATCGTTCTGGTCTGTGAGAGACTGCACGTTAGTAAATTGTGCTGGTCTATGAGCGACTGCACTCTTGTATGTCGTGCTGGTCTGTGAGAGACTGCACGCTAGTAAATCGTGCTGATCCGTGAGAGATTGCACCTTGGTAATTAGTACTGGTCTGTGAGAGGCTGTACAATTACGATATACGCCCTTCGAGGAGGATTTTGGTTTGGAATTCTGGAATCATGCATTTTGGCATATACGCATTGCATTAGAGTGTTTGGCATGCGAGTTATGTTTGTTATACTATGATGATTGTATATACATATTCGGTTGTTGTTGTGATTTGTGGTAATTTCTTTGAGGTGTGAAGTTGGGTTGATTAAGTTTTGATGTAATTATGTGTTCATAATTGATTTAATGAATATTCGAAGTGTTGATTGATTCAGAGCTATGTTAGAACTGAAAATCTGCATTTTCTTTGTTGTATTCGGCTATGACAGTGCAGTTTGTTAAAACTTCATTTTTCAACATTGTTTATGCATTTTTGGACATATGAAAACCCTTTCGAGGAGTATGCTAAGACGAAAGGTTCTTTGGAGCATTTGAAAATATAAGACTTTTGCTATGTGATATTTGTTAATTTCGGTTGGTGACCTTTACAATTATGGTGGAAATCTGGGCTTTGCCCTCAGATGAGAAACATGATCATCCTACTGGTTAGTACCCTGGAGATGGGAAAGTAGTTAGTCATACCTGACCGAGGCTGTGTCAGGAGGATCTTGCGGGGCGCGTGGAGATCACCCCGGTTGTGTAGTTTTCGTAGCATGATCAGATTAGGTGGTTGTATAAGGACTAGATGTCTTTCTTTTGTGGTTGTATTTATTTCATTTTGGAATATTGTATCTATGCTTAAACTATTTGATGTCTTTTATTTTGATGGGTCCATGTTCCACTTTTTGATGTGACGTGGGGAAAGTTAAAATACTTGAGGCAGTCCTTTTGTACAAGTCTGCCAAGAATACCCCAGGGGTATGAGCTATGTCTTATAGGCCTCATAGCCCCGGTGTATTTTGATGTTTGAATACTTTGGATTTTTATTTCAAAAAAAAAACTATTCTGCTACTTGTAAATATTTGTTGACTTGGTCGTTATGTTATGACTTAAATATTCATCCAAAAGAATTTCTTTGTTTTTTTTTTTAAAATAAAAAAAAATATACACCCGCGCTGTTAAAAATCGGGGTGTTACACTCGGTCCTCTATTTCATTAGGACTTTTCGAACGATTTTCGGACCACTCGACAAAAAAGGGCCCAAATCAGTATTTTCAGACCAGACGATGGGTAGTGTTTGAGATCTAGCGCAGAACCCGAAAAGCAGTTATAAATTTTAGAGAAGAATGTTATAAGGTTCTCCTGGTACTCGATTTCATCTTGACTTTTCGAGGGATTTTCGTACCACCGGACTAAAATGGACCAAAATCTGTATTTTCGAACAAGACGATGGCTAGTTTTTCAAATCTTACGCGGAACCCAAAACACAATTATAAATTTTGGAGAAGAATGCTATAAGGGTCTCCCGGTACTGGATTTCATCTGGTCTTTTCAGGGATTTTCGTACCACCCGACTAAAATGGACCGAAATCCATATTTTCGAACAAGACGATGGCTAGTGTTTCAAATCTTACGCGGAACCCGAAACACAATTATAAATTTAGATCAAGAATTCTATAATGGTCTCCCGGTCCTCGATTTCATTTGGACTTTTCGAGCGACTTTCACATCTGTATTTTCGGACTAGATGATGGCTAGTGCTTGAAATCTGGCACGGAACCCGAAACAAAGTTATAAATTCTGTGAAAGAATGCTATAATGGTCTCCCGGTCCTCGATTTCATTTGGACTTTTCGAGCGACTTTCGTACCCCTCGACAAAAATTGACCAACATTTGTATTTTTGGACCACACGATGGCTAGTGTTTGAAATCTGGTGCGGAACCTGAAACATAGTTATAAATTTTAGAGAATAATGCTATAAGAGTCTCTCAGTCCTCGATTTCATCTGGACTTTTCAGGCGATTTTCGTACCACCTGACAAAAATGGACCGAAATCAGGTGGTACGAAAATCCCCGATTTCATCTAGACTGTAGTTTTCAGGCAATTTTCGTACCACCAGACAAAAATGGAACGAAATTTGTATTTTTAGACCAAATGATGGCTAATATTCAAAATACGACCCGAAACACAATTATAAAATTAGGAGAAGAATGCTTTTTAATTATTACAATATTTGACAACTCTATTT
>NC_021164.2:11904401-11911612 GCF_000331145.2 Cicer arietinum | reverse complement strand
TTTTACAACTCAATTTTGTTATATGTTATTATTATTTTCGTTAATTAGTACAACTACAAAACGAAGATAATAATAACGTATAATAAACCAGACTTGTCAAATAAATATGTAATTATTAATTTATTTGATAATTCTATTTTATTATATGTTATTATTATCTTCATTTTAATGTTTGACTGCATAACAAATATAGTAATATCATTTAACAAAATTGAGTTGTCAAATAAAGTAATAATTACATAGTTCTTTTACAACTCAATTTTGTTATATGTTATTATTATTTTCGTTATTTAGTACAACTACAAAAGGAATATAATAATAACGTATAATAAACCAGACTTGTCAAATAAATATGTAATTATTAATTTATTTGATAATTCTATTTTATTATATGTTATTATTATCTTCATTTTAATGTTTGACTGCATAACGAAGATAGTAATATCATTTAATAAAATAGAGTTGTCAAATAAAGTAATAATTACATAGTTCTTTTACAACTCAATTTTGTTATTTGTTATTATTATTTTCGTTATTTAGTACAACTACAAAACGAAGATACTAATAACATATAATAAAATAAAGTTGTCATATAAATATGTAATTATTACTTTATTTAACAACTCTATTTTATTATATGATACTAATAACATTAAATAAAATAGTGTTGTCAAATAAATAATAATAATATAAAACAATGTTGTCAAATAATAATATATAATAAAATACAAAACAAAGATAATATTTAAATACAAAACGAAGATAATAATAATAATATATAATAAAATAGTGTTGATAAATAACAGTATTTGACAACTCTATTTTAGTTAATGTTATTATTATCTTCGTTTTATTGTTTTATTTCATAACACATATAATAATACCATATAATAAAATAGAGTTGTCAAATAAAATAATAACTACTTATTTATTTTAAAACTCAACTTTGTTATATATTATTATTATCGTCGTTATGAAGTAAAACTATAAAACAAAGATAATAATAACATATAATAAATAGAGTTGTCAAATAAATATGTAACTATTAATTTATTTAACAATTTTATTTTATCATATGTTATTATTACCTTCCTTTTAAAGTTTGACGGCAAAACGAAGATAGTAATATCATATAATAAAATAGAGATCTCAAATAAATATGTAATTATTACTTTATTTAACAACTTTATTTAATTATTTGTTAGTATTGTTTTCGTTATGAAGTATAACTATATAACGAAAATAATAATAATAACATAATATAAAATAGAATTGTCAAATAAAGTAATAAGTACATATTTATTTGATAAACTAAATTTTATGATATGTTATTATTATCTTCGTTATGTAGTAAAACAATAAAACGAAGATAATAATAAAATAGTGTTTTCAAATAAAGTAATAATTATTTATTTATTACTTTATTTTATTAAATATTATTATTAGTATCTTCATTTTGTAGTTGTACTCAATAACGAAGATAATAATAAGATATAATAAAATAGAGTTATTAAATAAATTAATTATTTGATATTTATTTGCCAACTAAATTTTGTTATATTATATTATTATCTTTGTTATTAAGTATAACTACAAAATGAAGATAATAATAACATATAATAAAATAGAGTTGTCAAATAAAGTAATAAGTATATATTTATTTGATAAACTCAATTTTATTAAATATTATTATCATCTTCATTTTTTAGTTGTACTTAATAAAAAAAGATAATAATAACATATAATAAAATAAAGTTGTCAAATAAAATAATAATTACTTTTTTTTTTACAACTCTATTTTATTATATGTTAGTATTGTCTTCGTTATGAAGTACAACTATATAACGAAAATAGTAATAACATAAAATAAAATAGAGTTGTCAAATAAAGTAATAAGTATATATTTATTTGATAAACTCAATTTTATTAAATATTATTATTATCTTCGTTATGTAGTAAAACAATAAAACGAAGATAATAATAAGATATAATAAAATAGTGTTTTTAAATAAATTAATAATTACTTATTTATTAGACAACTCTATTTTTTTAATTATTATTATTATCTTCATTTTGTAGTTGTACTAAATAACGAAGATAATAATAACATATAATAAAATAGAGTTTTCAAATAAATAAATTATTTTATATTTATTTGACAACTCAATTTTGTTATATGTTATTATTATCTTTGTTATTAAGTACAACTACAAAACGAAGATAATAATAACATTTAATATAGAAGATTAGAATAACATATAATAAAATATTATTTTCAAATTAAGTAATAATTACATCTTTATTTGACAACTATATTTCATTATATGTTATTATTATGATCGTTTTGTAGTAATATTTTGCAGTGAAGATAACCCTATATACTATAACCCGAACCTCAAACCCAAAACCGTAAACCTTAAATCCTAAACCTTAAACCCTAAACCCTAAACACTAAATCCGAAATCCTGAACCTTAAACTCTAAACCTTAATCCCTAAACGTCATTTCTTAAACCCTAAACACCCTACCACACTGAACCCTAATAAAATAAAGATGTAATTATTACTTTATTTGACATCTCTATTTTTTTTATATGTTATTATTATCTTTGTTATTAAGTACAACTACAAAACGAAGATAATAATAACATATAATAAAATAGAGTTGTCAAATAAATATGTAATTATTACTTTATTTGACATCTCTATTTTTTTTATATGTTATTATTATATATAAGTTTTATAAAGTAAAATTATAAAATGAAGATAATAATAACATAAATTAAATTTGAGTTGTCAAATAAAGTAATAATTACATATTTATTTGACAACTCTGTTTTATTATATGTTAAGGATTTTAGTCCATTTTTGTCGGGTGGTACAAAAATTGCCCAAAAAGTCCAGATGAAAAAATGAGGAGCGGGAGAGACTTTTAGCATGCTTCTCCTAAATTTATAATTGTCTTTCAGGTTAAATTTCAAAAACTAGCCATCGCTTGGTCAGAAAATAAAAATTTTAGTCCATTTTTGTCGGGTGATACCAAAATTGCCTGAAAAGTCTAGATGAAATCGAGGACCAGGAGACCCTTATAGCATTCTTCTCCTAAATTTATAACTCTATTTCGGGTTACCAAAACCGCACGAAAAGTCCATATGAAATCGAGGACTAGAAGACTCTTATTATAGCATTCTTCTCCTGAATTAATAATTGTGTTTCGGGTTCCGCGTCTGATTTCAAACATTGGCCATCGTCTGGTCTGAAAATACAGAATTTGGTCCATTTTCATCGATGGGTAAGAAAATTGCCTGAAAAGTCCAGATGAAATATGAGACCAAATGGCCCTTATAGAATTCTTCTTCTAAATTTATAATTGTGTTTCGGGTTCTACGTCAGATTTCAAACACTAGCCATCGTCTTGTTCGAAAATACGGATTTCGGTCCATTTTAGTCGGGTGGTACGAAAATCGACCAAAAAGTTCATATGAAATCGAAGACCGGGAGACCATTATAGCATTCTTCTCCAAAATTTATAACTGTGTTGCGGGTTCCGCGCCAGATATCAAACATTAGCAATCGTCTGGTCCGAAAATACGACTTTCGGTCTATTTTTGTCGGGTGGTACAAAAATTGCCCGAAAGGACCAGATGAAATCGAGGCCCAAGAAACCCTTATAGCATTCTTCTCCAAAATTTATAATTGTGTTTCGAGTTCCACATCAGAATTCAAACGCTAGACATCGGTCGATTTTTGTCGAGTGATACAAAAATGGCATGAAAAGTATAGATGAAATCGAGGACCAGGAGACCGTTATAGCATTCTTCTCCTAAAATTATAACTGTGTTTCGGGTTCTGCGTCTTATATTTCAAACACTAACCATCGTTTGGTCCGAAACTATGGACTTTGGTCCATTTTTGTTGGGTGTTACAAAAATTGCCCAAAATGTCTAGATGAAATCGAGTACCGGGAGACCCTTATAGCATTCTTCTCCAAAATTTATATTTGTGTTTTGGGTTCTGCGCCAGATCTCAAACACTAGCAATTGTCTTGTCTGAAAATACTAATTTTGGTCCATTTTTGTCGAGAGGGACGAAAATCGCCCGAAAAGTCCAAATGAAATCGAAGACCGAGAGTCCCTTATATCATTCTTCTTCTAATTTATAATTTTCCTTCGGATTCAGCATCAGATTTCAAACAATAGCCATCGTCTTGTTCAAAAATACAGATTTCGTCCATTTTAGTCGGGTGGTACGAAAATCGCTCGAAAAGACCCGATGAAATTGAGGACAGAGAGACCCTTATAGCATTCTTCTCTAAAATTTATAACTATGTTTCAGGTTTCGCGCCAGATTTCAAACAATACCCATCGTCTGGTCCGAAAATGTAGATGTTGGTCCATTTTTGTCGAGGGGTATGAAAATCACCCGGAAAGACCAAATGAAATCGAGGACCGCGAGACCATTATAGCATTCTTCCCCAAAATTTATAACTTTGTTTCGGGTTCCACGCCAGATTTAAAACACTATCCATCGTCTTGTACGAAAATACCCCGAAAAGTCTAGATGAAATCAAGGACTAGGAGACTCTTATAGCGTTCTTCTCCTAAATTTATAAACGTGAGTCGGGTTCCTCGTCAGATTTCAAACACTATCTATTGCTTGTTCGAAAATACGAATATTGGTCCATTTTTGTCATGTGTATGAGAGACCTTTATATCATTCTTCTCCAAAATTTATAACTGTGTTTCGGGTTCCGTGTCAAATTCCAAACACAAACCATCATTTTATTCAAAAATACAGATTTTGGTCCATTTTTGTTGGGTGGTACAAAAATCGTCCAAAAAATCTAGATGAAATCGAGGACCTGGAGACCCTTATAAAATTCTTCTCCAAAATTTATAATTTTGTTTAGGGTTCCGCGCCAGATTTCAAACACTAAACATCATTTTGTTTGAAGATACGAATTTCGGTCCATTTTAGTTGGGTGGTACGAAAATCGCCATAAAAGTCCAGATGAAATCGACGACCCGGAGACCCTTATAGCATTCTTCTCCAAAATTTATCACTGTTTTTCGGGATCCACCCTATATTTTAAAGACTAGCCATCGTCTCGTCCAAAAATTCGAATTTTTGTTCATTTTTGATGGGTGTTACGAAAATCGCCCGAAAAGTCCAGATGAAATCGAGGACCAAAAGACCCTTATAGCATTCTTCTTCTAAATTTATAACTGTGTTTCGGGTTCCGTGCAAATTTCAAACACTAATCATCGCTTTGTTCGAAAATACAGATTTTGGTTCACTTTAGTAGGGTGGTACGAAAATCATCCATAAGTCCAAATGAAATCGAGGACCAGGAGACCTTTATAACATTCTTCTCCAAAATTTATAATTGTGTTTCGGTTTTCGTGACAGATTTCAAAAACTACCCATCGTTTATTTTGAAAATACGAATTTTGGTCCATTTTAGTCGTGTGGTACGAAAATCTCCCGAAAAGACCAGAGTAAATCGAGGACCAGGAAACCCTTAAAGCATTCTTCTCCAAAATTTGTAATTGTGTTTCGGGTTCCGCATCAGAATTCAAACACTAGCCATCGTCTTGTATGAAAATACAGATTTCGGTCGATTTTTATCGGGTTATACAAAAATCGCCCGAAAAATCTAGATAAAATCGAGGACTAGGAGACCCTTATAGCATTCTTCGGGTTCTACGTCTTATATTTAAATCACTAACCATCATTTGATCTGAAACTACGGACTTTGTTTCATTTTTGTTGGGTGGTACGAAAATTGCCTAAAAAGTCCAGATTAAATCGAGTAGCGGCAAACCCATATAGCATTCTTCCCCAAAATTTATAACTGTGTTTCAGGTTCTGTGCCAGTTCTCAAACACTAGCCATCGTCTGGTTTGAAAATACTAATTTTGGTCCTTTTTGTCGAGTGGTACGAAAATCGCCCGAAAAATCCAGATGAAATCGAAGACCGAGAATCCCTTATATAATTCTTCTTGTAAATTTATAATTTTTTTTCGGTTTCCGCGTCAGATTTCGAACAATAGCCATCGTCTTGTTCGAAAATACGGATTTTGGTCCATTTTAGTCGGGTGGTACGAAAATCGCTCAAAGGTCCCAATGAAATCGAAGACCGAGACACCCTTATAGCATTCTTCTCTAAAATTTATAGCTATGTCTTGGGTTCTGCGCCAGATTTCAAACACAAGCCATCGTCTGGTCCGAAAATACATATGTTGGTCCATTTTTGTCGAGGGTTACGAAAATCGCCTGAAAAGTCCAAATGAAATTGAGGACCTCGAGACCATCGTCGTGTACGAAAATACCCCAAAAAGTCTAGATGAAATCGAGGACCAGGAGACTCCTATAGCATTCTTCTCCTATATTTATAAATGTGATTCGGGTTCCGCGTCAGATTTCAAACAGTATCCATTGCTTGTTCGAAAATACGAATTTCGGTCCATTTTTTTCATGTGTACGAGAGACCCTTATAACCTTCTTCTCCCAAATTTATAACTTTGTTTTTGGTTTTGTGTCAGATTCCAAACACAAACCGTCGTTTTGTTCGAAAATACAGATTTTTTTCCATTTTAGTCGGGAGGTACAAAAATCGTCCAAAAAATCCAGATGAAATCGAGGAATTGGAGACCCTTATAGCTTACTTCTCCAAAATTTATAATTGTGTTTCGGGTTCCGCACCAGATTTCAAACACTAACTATTGTTTTGTTTGAAGATACAAATTTCAGTCCGTTTTAGTCGGGTGGTACGAAAATTGCCAGAAAAGTCCAAATGAAATCGAGGAGTGGGAGACTCTTATGTCATTCTTCTCCAAAATTTATAATTGTGGTTCGGGTTCCAAGTCAAAAATCAAACACTAGCCATCGTCTGGTCCAAAAATACATATTTTGGCATATTTTTGTCGATGGGTACGAAAATCACCCGAAAAGTCCAAATGAAATCGAGGACCGGGAGACCCTTATAGCATTCTTCTCCAAAATTGATAACTGTGTTTCAGGTTCCGTGTCAGATTTCCAACACTAGCCCTCGTCTGTTTTGAAAATACAGATTTCGGTCTTTTTTTGTCGAGGGTTACAAAAATCTCCTGAAAAGTCTAGATGAAATCGAGGACCGAGAGACCCTTATAGCATTCTACTCCAAAATTTATAAATGTGTTACAGGTTCCGTGTCATATTTCAAACATTAATC
>NC_021164.2:11879634-11904341 GCF_000331145.2 Cicer arietinum | reverse complement strand
AGTCTTTTTTTGTCGAGGGTTACGAAAATCTCCCGAAAAGTCTAGATGAAATCGAGGACCGAGAGACCCTTATAGCATTCTACTCCAAAATTTATAAATGTGTTACAGGTTCCGTGTCATATTTCAAACATTAATCTTCTTTTTGTTCGAAAATACAGATTTTGGTTCATTTTAGTAGGGTGGTACGAAAATTGTCCAAAACGTCCAGATAAAATCGAGGACTGGGAGACCTTTATAGCATTCTTCTATAAAATTTATAATTGTGATTCAAATTCCGCAACAGATTTCAAACACTAACCAGGAGACCCTTATAGCATTCTTCTCCAAAATTTATAACTGTATTTTGGGCTCCACGCCAGATTTTAAACACTAGCCATCGTCCGGTCCAAAAATACGAAATTCGGTCCGTCTTTGTTGGGTGGTACGAAATCCTCCAAAAAAGTCCAGAATAAATCGAGGACTGGGACACCATTATAGCATTCTTCTAAATTTATAACTTATTTCAGGTTTCGTGTTAGATTTCAAACACCAGCCATCGTTTTGTTCGAAAATATGAACTTCGATCCATTTTAGTCGGATGGTATAAAAATCGCCCGAAAGTCCAGATGAAATCGAAGATCGGGAGACCCTTATAGCATTCTTCTTCTAAACTTATAACTGTGTTTCGGGTTCCGCGTCCGTTTTTTAACACTAACCATAGTTTTGTTCGAAAATACGAATTTTTGTCCGTTTTAGTCATGTGTTACGAAAATCGCCCGAAAAGTCCAGATGAAATCTAGGACCGGGAGACCCTTATATCATTCTTCTCCAAAATTTATAACTATGTTTCAGGTTCCGAATCAGATTCAAACACTAGCCATAGCATTTTTCAAAAATATGGATTTCGGTCCTTTATTGTCGATTGTACGAAAATCACCTGAAAAGTCCAGATGAAATCGATGACCGGGAAAACCTAGTAGCATTCTTCTCCAAAATATATATCTGTGCTTCGGGTTCCGCGTCATATTTCAAACACTAGCATGATAGGATTCTTCTTCTAAATTTATAATTGTGTTTCAGGTTCTGCGTCAGATATTAAAAACTAGCCACCGTCTTGTTCAAAAAAACGGATTTAGGTACATTTTAGTCGGGAAGTACGAAATCATTCAAAAAGTCCAAATGAAATCGAGGACCGAGAGATCCTTATAGATTTCTTCTTCTAAATTTATAATTGTATTCCGGGTTCCGCGTCAGAATTCAAACACTCGTCCGAGAGATCCTGAAACGGGGATTTTTATACCACCCGATTTCGGTCCATTTTTGTCGGGTGGTATGAAAATCGCCTGAAATGTCCCAATGAAATCGACGTCTCAGAGACTCTTATAGCATTCTTCTCTAAATTTTTTAACTATGTTTCAAGTTCCGCACCAGATTTCAAACACTAGTCATCGCCTGGTCCAAAAATACAGATGTTGGTCCATTTTTGTGAGGGGTACGAAAGTCGCCCGAAAAGTCCAAGTGAAACTAAGGACCAGGAGACCATTATAGCATTCTTTCCCAAAATTTATAATATTGTTTTGGGTTCCGCGCCAGATTTCAAACACTAGCCATCGTCTAGTCCGAAAATACAGTTGTTGGTCCATTATCGTCGATGGGTACGAAAGTTGCTCCAAAAGTCCAAATGAAATCGAGGACTTGGAGACCATTATAGAATTCTTGCTCTAAATTTATAATTGTTTTTTGGGTTCCGCGTTAGATTTGAAACACTAGCCATCGTCTTGTTCGAAAATACAGATATCGGTCCATTTTAGTCGGGTGGTACGAAAATCGCCCGAAAGTTACAGATGAAATCGAGGACCGGGAGACCATTATAGCATTCTTCTCCAAACTTTATAGGTGTGTTTCGGGTTGCACTCCAGATTTCAAACACTACACACCGTCTTGTCCGAAAATACACTTTTTGGTCAATTTTTGTCGGGGGGGACAAAAATAGCAGGAAAAGACATGATGAAACCGAGGACCAGGAGACCCTTATAGCATTCTTCACCTAAAATTATAACTTTATTTCGTGTTCTGCGTCAGATTTCTAAAACTAACGATCGTTTGTTCTGAAACTACGGACTTTGGTCCATTTTTGTTGGGTGGTATGGAAAGCGCCTGAAAAGTCCAGATGAAATCGAGGACCGGGAGACCCTTATAGTATTCTTCTCCAAAATTTATAATTGTGACTCCGGTTTCAAGCCAGATTTCAAACACTAGCCATCGTCTTGTTTGAAAATACTAATTTTGGTCCTATTTTGGCCAGGGGTACGAAAATCACTCGAAAAGTCCATATGAAATCGAGGACTATAAGACTCTTATTATAGCATTTTTCTCCTGAATTTATAATTGTGTTTCTGGTTCCGCGTCTGATTTAAATTATTGGCTATCGTCTGGGCCGAAAATACAGAATTTGGTCTGTTATCATCGATGGGTACGAAAATCACGTGAAAAGTCCAGATGAAATCGGGGACCAAATGGCCCTTATAGAATTCTTCTTCTAAATTTAAAATTGTGTTTCGAGTTCCGCGCCAGATTTCAAACATTAGCCATCGTCTGGTCCAAAAATACGATTTTCGGTCTATTTTTGTCAGGTGGTACAAAAATCGCCCGAAAAGACCAGATGAAATCGAGGACCAGGAAAACCTTATAGCCTTCTTCTTCAAAATTTATAATTGTTTTTCTGGTTCAGCATCATAATTCAAACACTACCCATCGTTTGATTTATGTCGGGTGATGCAAAAATCTCCTGAAAAGTCTAGATGAAATCGAGGACCAGGAGACCCTAATAGCATTCTTCTCCAATATTTATAATTGTGTTTTGGGTTCTGCGTCAAATCTCAAAGACTATCCATCGTCTGGTCTGAAAATACTGATTTTGGTCCTTTTTTTGTCGAGGTGTACGAAAATTGCCCGAAAAGACCAGATGAATTCAAAGACCGAGGGTCCCTTATATCATTCTTCTTCTAAATTTATACTTTTTTTCGGGTTCCGCATCAGATTTTAAACACTAGACATCGTCTTGTTCGAAAATACGAATTTCGGTCCATTTTAGTCGAGTGGTACGAAAATTGCTCGAAAAGTCCCGATGAAATCGAGGACCAAGAGACCCTTATAGAATTCTCTCTAAAATTTATAACTATGTTTCAGGTTTCGCTGCAGATTTCAAACACTAGCCATCGTTTGGTCAGAAAATACAGATGTTGGTCCATGTTTGTCGAGGGGTAAGAAAATCGCCCGAAAAGACCAAATGAAATCGAGGACCGCGAGACCATAATAGCATTCTTCCTTAAAATTTATAACTTTGATTCGGGTTCCGCGCCAGATTCCAAACACTAGCCATTGTCTTGTACAAAAATACCCCGAAAAGTCTAGCTCAAATTGGGGACCATGAAACTCTTATAGCATTGTTCTACTAAATTTATAAATGTGATTCGAGTTCTGCATCAGATTTCAAACACTATCCATTGCTTGTTCGAAAATACGAATTTAGGTCTATTTTTGTCATGTGTACGAGAGACCCTTATAGCATTCTTCTCCAAAATTTATAACTGTATTTCGGGTTCCATGTAAGATTTTAAACACAAACCATTGTTTTGTTCGAAAATACGGGTTTCGGTCCTTTTTTGTCGATGGTACGAAAATCGCATGAAAAGTCAAGATGAAATCGAGGACCCGGAGACCCTTATAACATTCTTCTCGAAAATTTATAATTGTGCTTCGGGTTTCTTGTCATATTTCAAACACTAGCCGTCGTTTATTCCGAAAATACGGATTTCGGTTAATTTTAGTCAGGTGCTACGAAAATCTCCGGAAAATTCTAGATGAAATCGAGGACTGAGAGACCCTTATAGCATTCTTCTTCTAAATTTATAACTGTGTTTCGGGTTCTGTGCATATTTCAAACACTAAAAATCGTCTTGTTTGAAAATACGGATTTCGGTCTATTTTAGTCTGGTGGGACGAAAGTCGCCCGAAAAGTCCAGATAAAATCTATGACCGTTATATCATTCTTCTCCAAAATATATAATTGTGTTTCGGGTTCTGCGTCAGATTCTAAACACTAGCAATAGTGTTTTTCAAAAATACAGATTTCGGTCCATTTTAGTTGGATCGTATAAAAATCGCCTGAAAAGTACAGATGAAATCGAGGACCAGGAGACCCTTATAGCATTCTTCCCCAAAATTTATAACTGTGTTTCGAGTTCCGCGCTAGTTTTCAAACACAAGCCCAAGTCTTGTCCGAAAATACAGATTTTAGTCCATTTTTATCGAGTGGTACGAAAATCTCCCGAGATACCCTAATAGCATTCTTCTCCAAAATTTATAATTGTGTTTCGGGTTTCTCGCGAAATTTCAATCACTAGCTATCGTCTGGTCCAAAATTACGAATTTCGCTCCATTTTTGTCAAGTGGTACGAAAATCTCCCGAAAAGACCAGATCAAATCGAGGACTAGGAGACCCTAATAGCATTGTTATCCTAAATTCAAAATTGAGTTTCCAGTTCTGCCTCGGATTTCAAACACTTGCAATTGTCTTGTAAGTATATAAGTGCGCCTAAGAGGGGAGGTGAATTATGTGTTAGTAAATTTTCTTGGTTTTAGAGATTTAGTGTTTGATTTTTCTGATTTAAGATAGTGTATGGAAAAGATAAATGGCAGAAAAATAAAGAACACAAAGATATTATCCTGGTTCCCCTTATCACCAAGGGTACATCCAGTCCTCTTGCACACCACAAGAGATTTTCCACTATTGTTAGAATAAGTACAAGTCCCACCCTAGGACCTTTCTTACAAACTCCTAACAATCACCCTAAGATAGCACACCACTATCTTAGTTTACAAAACTTGAAGGAAGAACACCACTTTCCTCAATTTACAACACTTGAAGAAAGTTCACCACTTTCTTCAATTTACAGCACTTGAATGGTTTAACAATATGAATTTTGACTTAGATCAATATGATATAATAGGCGATGTACAATGATAACAATCCAATATAATTTCAAGTACACTAGAGAACTTTTCTCAATGATATGAAAATGTAAAATCTGTACTTGAAATATAAAAGTGAAACTTTGAATAAATCAAAACATTTTTAGAAAGTTTGTTCAAAGTTTGTTCAAGGTTTGGTTGTAGGATTGGTTGTTGCTTGATCTGAAGTTATGGGGTATTTATACTCCATAAACATCTCTTCAGATTCATGGCCATTGATCCAAGAGGTTTGATGAAAGAATACAATGATTTGGAGCCATTCCAGATCTGAAAAATTGTATTGCTTCCAGTTGTATTCGAACACAGGATGTGTGTATTCGAATACACATGTGTGTAGTCGAATACAGATTAGTGAAAATTTGCCACTGACTTACTTTGTATTCGACTACACACATGTGTATTCGAATACACATGTGTGTAGTCGAATACAGATTAGTGAAAATTTGCCACTGACTTACTTTGTATTCGACTACACATAGTCGTAGTCGAATACAACTTTGAGATTTTTGCTTCTGACTTGCTTTGTATTCGAATACAGGATGTTGTATTCGAATACACTTATGTATTTTGCTAAAAATATTATTTTCAAAGATTATTTATATATTTTTACTTTTTGAAAATCCTTTTGATGCATATGCTAAAATGAAAGGTTCTCATGTGCATTTGAAATATACGAATATTAGATTGCATCATGTACCTTTACATTATAAAACTTCTAGCATATTTGTCCATAGTTGTCTTTGATGTTTGACTTCTTTTTGAGCTTGCAACTTGATCACTTTCCTTGGTCTTTGTCTTCATCAAAAACATGTATTTTACAGCATTGTTATCCTAAATTCAAAATTGAGTTTCCAGTTCTGCCTCGGATTTCAAACACTTGCAATTGTCTTGTTAAAAAATAAGGATTTCGGTCCATTTTTGTCGGGGTAGTACAAAAATCGCCCAAAATCCGAGATTAAATCTAGGGCCGGCAGACCCTTATAGTATTCTTCTCCTAAATTTATAACTGAGTTTCGGGTTCCGCCTCAGATTTAAAACACTAGCAATTGTCTTATTAAAAAATACGGATTTTAGTCTATTTTTGTCGGGAGGTACAAAAATTGACCGAAAAGCCCATATGAAATCGAGGACCAGGAGACCCTTATAGCATTATTTTCCTAATTTTATAACTGAGTTTTGGGTTCCGCATCAGATTTCAAACAATAGCAATCATCTTGTTCGAACATAAGGATTTCGGTCCATTTTAGTTGGATGATATGAAAATCGCCTGAAAAGTCTAGATGAAATCGAGGACCAGGAGACCCTTATAGCATTATTCTCCAAAAATTTTAAATGTGTTTCGACTTCCGTTCTAGATTCAAACACTACCCCAAGTGTGGTCCGAAAATACAGATTTTAGTCCATTTTTGTCGAGGGGTACGAAAATCGCCCGAAAAGTCCAGATGATATCAAGGACCGAGATACCCTAATAGCATTCTTCTCCATAATTTATAATTGTGTTTCAGGTCTCGCGCCAAATTTCAAACACTAGCCATCAACTGGTCCGAAAATACGAATTTCGGTCCCTTTTTGCCGGGTGGTACGAAAATCGCCCGAAAAGACAAGATGAAATCGAGGACCAGAAGACTCTTATAGCTTGTCTTGTTCAAAAATACGGATTTCGGTCCATTTTTGTCGGTTGGTACAAAATTCGCCAGAAAAGCCCAGATGAAATCGACGACCGGGAGACCCTTAAAGCATTCTTCTCCTAAATTTATTATTGAGTTTCGGGTTCCGCGTCAGATTTCAAACACTAGCAATCGAGGACCATTTTAGTCCATTTTAGTTGGATCGTATGGAAATCGCCCAAAAAGTTTAGATGACATCGAGGACCGGGAGACCCTTATATCATTCTTTTTCAAAATTTATAACTGTGATTCGAGTTCCGCACAAGATTTAAAACACTAGCCCATGTCTGGTCTGAAAATACAGATTTTAGTCCAATTTTGTCGAGGGGTACGAAAATCGCCCGAAAAGTCCAGATGAAATCGAGGACCAAGAGACCCTAATAGCATTCTTCTCCAAAATTTATAATTTCTTTCGGGTTTCGCACCAAATTTTAAACACTAGCCATTGTCTGGTCTGAAAATTCGAATTTAGGTCTATTTTTGTCGGGTGGTACGAAAATCTCCCGAAAAGACCAGATGAAATCGAGGACCAGGAAACCCTTATAGCATTTTTATCCTAAATTTATAACTGAGTTTCGGGTACTGCCTCAGATTTCAAACACTAGCAATTGTCTTGTTCAAAAATACGAATTTCGGTCCATTTTGGTCGGGAGGTACAAAAATCGCCCGAAATGCCCATATGAAATCGAGGACCAGCACACCCTTATAGCATTCTTCTCCTAAATTTATAACTGAGTTTCGGGTTCCTCATCAGATTTCAAACACTAGCAATTGTCTTGTTAAAAAATACGGATTTCGGTCCAGTTTTGTCGGGTTGTACAAAAATCGCTCGAAAAGCCCAGATGAAATCGAGGATCGGGAGACCCTTATAGCATTCTTCTCCTAAATTTATAACTTTGTTTCAGGTTCCGTGTCAAATTTCAAACACTAGCCTTTTTATGTTTCGAAAACATAGATTTTGGTCCTTTTTTGTCGAGGTGTAAGAAAATCGTTCGGAAAGTCCAGATGAAATCGAGGTCTGGGAAACCCTTATAGCATTCTTATCCAAAATTTATAACTGTGTTTCGGGTTCCGCGCCAGATTTCAAACACTAGCTATCTTCTGGTTCGAAAATACAGAATTTGGTCCATTTTTTTCAAGGGGAACAAAAACTGCCCTAAAAGTCTAGATGAAATCAAGGAGAAGACGATTCTTGTAGCATTCTTCTCCTAAATTTATAATTGAGGTTTGAGTTTTGAGTCAGATTTTCAAACACTAGCCATCGCTGGTCCGAAAATACAAATTTCGGTCCATATTTATCAGGTGGTACGATAATCGCCTAAAAAGTCTAGATGAAATTGGGGACCAAGTGACCCTTAAAGCATTCTTCTCCAAAATTTATAACTGAGCTTCAGATTCCGGGTCAAATTACAAACACTAGCCCTCGTCTAGTCCGAAAATACAGATTTCGGTCTTTTTTTGTTATATGGTACGAAAATCGTCTTAAAAATCTAGATGAAATCCAGGACCGAAAGACTCTTAGAGCATTCTGGTTCGGGTGACCCTTATATCATTCTTCTCTTAAATATATTACAATGTTTCTCATTTCGGATTAGATTTCAAACTCTAGCCATCGTCTGGTCTGAAAATACAGATTTCGGTCCATTGTTGTCGAGGGGTACGAAAATTGCCCGAAAAGTCCATATGAAATCCAGGAACGAGAGATCCTTATAGATTTCTTCTTCTAAATTTATAATTGTATTCCGGGTTCCGCGTCAGAATTCAAACACTAACAATCGTCTTGTTCAAAAATACGGATTTCGGTCCATTTTAGTCGGGTGGTACGAAAGTAGCCCGAAAAGTCTAGATGAAATCTAGGACTAGAAGACACTTATAGCATTCTTCTCGAAAATTTATAAATGTATATCGAGTTCCGCACCCGAAAAGCTTAGATGAAATCGAGGACCGGGAGACCCTTATAGCATTCTTCTCCTAAATTTATAACTGTGTTTTAGGTTCCGCGTCAGGTTTCAAACACTAGCAATCATCTTGTTTCAAAATATGTATTTCCGTAAATTTTTTGTCGGGTGGTACGAAAATCACCCGTAAAGTCCCAATGAAACCGAGGACCGGGAGACCCTGATAGCATTCTTCTCCATAATTTATTATTGTTTTTTAGGTTCCGCGCCTGATTTCGAACACTTGCCGTCGTCTGGTCCAAAAATATAGATTTTGGTCCTTTTTTGTCTAGGGGTAAGAAAATCGTATACAAAGTCCAGATGAAATCGAGGACCGAGAGACCCTTGTCGCATTCTTCTCCTAAATTTATAACTATGTTCCGAGTTCCGTGTGGGATTTCAACAATAGCCATTGTTTTGTTCAAAAATATGAATTTCAGTCCATTTTAGTCGGGCGGTACGAAAATCACCCGAAAATACCAGATGATATCGAGGACCAGGAGACCCTTATAGCATTCTTCTCCTAAATATATAACAATGTTTCGGATTCCGGGACCGAAATATAGATTTTGGTCCAATTTTGTCTAGGTTATGTGTCAAATTTCAAACACTAGCCCTCGTCTGGTCCGGAAATACTGATTTTGATCAATTTTTGTCGGGTGGTATGAAAATCGCCTGAAAATTCCAGATCAAATCGAGCACCGGGAGTCCCTTATAGCATTATTCTCCAAAATTTACAACTCTGTTTTCGGTTCCGTGTCAAATTTCATATAGTAGCCCTCGTCTATTCTGGAAATACAAATTTCTGTCCATTTTTGTCGGGTGGTATGAAAATCCCCCGAAAAGTCCAGATGAAATCGGGGACAGGGAAACCCTTATAGCATTCTTATCCAACATTTATAACTGTGTTTCGAGTTCCGCGGCAGATTTCAAACACTAGCTATCGTCAAGGCCGTAAATGCAGACACTGGTCCATTTTTGAATAGGGCTACGAAAATTGCCCAAAAGGTCCCGATGAAATCGAGAAGAAAAAGATTCTTGTAGAATTCTTCTCCTAAATTTATAACTTAGGATCGGGTTCTGCGCCATATTTTAAACACTAGCCATCGTCTGGTCCGAAAATACGAAGTTCATTCCATATTTTTCTGGTGGTACGAAAATCTCCTAAAAAGTCCAAATGAAATCGAGGAACGGGAGAACCTTAAAACATTCTTCTCCAAAATTTATAACTGTGTTTCGGGTTCCACATCAAATTTCAAACACTAGCCCTCGTCTGGTCCAAAAATACAGATTTCGGTCCATTTTTGTTAGGTGGTACAAAAATTGCTTGAAAAGTCCAGATGAAAACGAGGACCAGAAGACTCTTATAGCATTTTTGTCAGGGTGTACGAAAACCGCCCGCAAAGTCCAGATGAAATCGAGGACCGAGAGACCCTTATAACATTCTTCATCTAAATTATTAAATGTGTATCGGGTTCCGCGTCAAAATCTTCCGAAAAGTCCAGATGAAGTCGAGCATCTGGAGAACCTTGAAGCATTCTTCTCCTAAATATATAACAGTGTTTTCGGGTTCAGCGTTAGATATCAAACACTAGCCATCGTCTGGTCCGAAAATTAAAATTTCGGTCCATTTTTGTCGAGGGGTACAAAAATATCCCAAAACGTCCAGATGAAATCAAGTACCAAGAGACCCTTATAGCATCCTTCTTCTAAATTTATAATTGTGTTTCGGGTTCCACGTCAAATTTCAAACACTAACAATCGTCTTGTTCGAAAATACGAATATTGGTCCATTTTAGATGGATCGTATGAATATCTCCTGAAAAGTCCAGATGAAATCGAGGACCGGAACCCGAATCACATTTATAAATTTAAGAGAAGAATGCTATAAGAGTCTCTTGGTCCTCGATTGCATCTAGACTTTTTGGGGTATTTTTGTACAAGACGATGACTAGTGTTTGAAATCTGGCACGGAACCAGAAATAAAGTTGTAAATTTTGCAAAAGAATGCTACAAGGGACTCGCGAAACTCGATTTCATTTGGACTTTTCAGGCGATTTTCGTACCCCTCGACAAAAATGGACCAAATTCGGTATTTTCGGACCAGACGATGGTTAGTATTTCAAATATGGTGCGAAACCTGAAACATAGTTATAAAGTTTAATGAAGAATGCTATAAGGGTCTCTCGGTCTTCGATTTCATCCGGACTTTTCGAGCGATTTTCATACCACCCAACAAAAATAGACCGAAATCTGTATTTTCGAACAAGACGATGGCTAGTGTTTGAAATCTGACGCGGAACCCGTAAGAAAATTATAAATTTAAAAGAAGAATGATATAAGGGTCTCTCGGTCCTCGATTTCATCTGGACTTTCCGGGCGATTTTCGTTCCCCTCGACAAAAAAAGACCAAAATGAGTATTTTCAGACCAGACGATGGCTAGTGTTTGAGATCTGGCGCATAACCCGAAACATAGTTATAAATTTTACAGAAGAATGATATAAGGGTCTCTCGGTCCTCGATTTCATCTGGACTTTTTGAGCGATTTTCGTACCACCCAAGAAAAATGGACCAAAGTCCGTAGTTTCGGACCAAACGATGGTTAGTATTTGAAATATAAGAAGCAGAACCCGAAACACAATCATCTAAACTTTCCTGGTCTTCGATTTCATCTGGTCTTTTCATGCGATTTTTGTACCACTCGACAAAAGTAGAACGAAAATCGTATTTTCGAACCAAACGATTGCTAATGTTTGAAATCTGACACGGAACCCAAAACACAGTTATAAATTTTGGAGAACAATGCTATAATGGTCTCTTTGTCCTCGATTTCATATGGACATTTCGGGTGATTTTTGTACCACCCGACTAATATAGACCGAAATCCATATTTTAGAACAAGACGATGGCTAGTGTTTGAAATCTAACGCGGAACCCAAAACATAGTTATAAATTTACAAGAAGAATTCTATAAGGGTCATTTGGTCCCCGATTTCATCTGGACTTTTCAGGCGATTTTCGTACCAATCAATGATAATGGACCAAATTTTGTATTTTCAGACCAGACGATGGCCAATGTTTGAAATCAGACGCGGAACCCGAAACACAGTTATAAATTCAGAAGAAGAATGTTATAATAAGAGTCTTCTGGTCCTTGATTTCATATGGACGTTATAGGCGATTATCGTACCCCTCGACAAAAAGGACCAAAATCAGTATTTTAAGACCAGACGATGGCTAGTGTTTAAAGTCTGGAGCGAACCCGAAACAAAGTTATAAATTTTGGAGAAGGATGCTATAAGGGTCTCCTGGTCCTCGATTTCATCTGGACTTTTCAGGCGATTTTAGTACCATCCAACAAAAATGGACCAAAGTCCGTAGTTTCATACCAAACGATGGTTAGCGTTTGAAATCTGACCCAGAACCCGAAATAGAGTTATAAATTTAGGAGAAGAATTCTATAAGGGTCTCATGGTCCTCGATTTCATCAAGACCTTTTGGGCGATTTTTGTACCAGGCGACAAAAATTGACCGAAATCCGTATTTTCTTACAAGATGATGGCTAGTGTTTGAAATCTGGCACAGATCCCGAAACACAGTTATAAATTTTGAGAAGAATGCTTTAATGGTCTCCCGGTCCTCGATTTCATCTGGACCATTCGGGCGATTTTTGTACCACCCGACTAAAATGGACCAAAATCCGATTTTCAAACAAGACGATGGCTAGTGTTTAAAATCTAACTTGGAACCTAAAACACAGTTATAAATTTATAACAAGAATTCTATAATGGTCTACCAGTCCTCGATTGCATTTGTACTTTTCGAGAGCCTTTTGTACCCATCGACGATAATGAACCAACATCTGTGTTTTCGGACTAGATGATGGCTAGTGTTTGAAATCTGGCGCAGAACCAGAAACAAAGTTACAAATTCTGGAGAAGAAAGCAACAATGGTCTCTCGGTACTCGATTTCATTTGGACTCTTTGGGCGACTTTCGTACCCCTCGACAAAAATGGACCAACATCCATATTTTTGGACTAGACAATGACTAATGTTTGAAATCTGGCGCGGATCCTGAAACATAGTTATAAATTTTAGAGAAGAATGCTATAAGAGTCTCTCAGTCCTCGATTTCATCGGAACTTTTAGGCGATTTTCGTACCACCAGATAAAAATGGACCGAAATCGGGTGGTACTAAAATCCCCGATTTCATCTAGACTTTTCAATCAATTTTTTTACCACCTGACAAAAATGGAACGAAAGTCGTATTTTTAGACCAAATGATGGCTAATGTTCAAAATATGACCCGAAACACAATTATAAATTTAGGAGAAGAATGCTTTTTAATTATTACATTATTTGACAACTCTATTTTATTAAATGTTAATATTATATTGGTTTTATAGTTTTAATACATAACGAAGATAATAATAACATATAATTAAATAGAGTTGTCAAATAAAGTAATAATTACATATTAATTTTACAACTCAATTTGTAATATGTTATTATTATTTTCGTTATTTAGTACAACTTCAAAATGAAGATAATAAAAACGTATAATAAAACAGAGTTGTCAAATATATATGCAATTATTAATTTATTTGATAATTCTATTTTAATATATGTTAATAATATCTTCATTTAAAAGGGTTTGACTACATAACGAAGATAGTAATATCATTTAATTTAATAGAGTTGTCAAATAAATATGTAATTGTTACTTTATTTGACAACTCTAATTTATTATATGTTATTATTATCTTAATTTTTTATAGTTTTAATTCATAAAAAAGATAATAATAACATATAATAAAATAGATTTGACATATAAATATGTAATTATTACTTTATTTGACAACTCTATTTTCTTATATCATACTATTATTTTCGTCATGTAGTTGTACTTTATAACGAATATAATTGAAACATATAATAAAATAGAGTTGTCTAATCAAGGAATAATTACATATTTATTTGACAACACTATTTTGTTATATATTGTTATTATCTTTGTTTTATAGTTTTAGTTCATAACGAAGATGATAATAACATAAAATAAAAAAGAGTTGTCAAATAAATATGTAATTATTTGTTTATTTGACAACTCAATTTTGTTTTATGTTATTATTATCACCTTTTTATAGTTCTACATCATAACTAACATAATAATAACATATAAAAAAATAGAGTTGTCAAACAAATAAGTTATAACGAAGTAAGTAATAACATACAACTAAATAGAGTTGTCAAATAAAGTAATAATTATATTTTTATTTGACAACTCAATTTTATTATATGTTCTTATTATTTTCATTTGCCAATTGTACTAAATAACGAAAATAATAATAACATATACCAAAATCGAGTTATAAATTAAATACAAAACAAAGATAATAATAATATATGATAAAATAGTGTTGTCAAATAACTAATTAAGTATTACATTATTTGACAAATCTATTTTATTTAATGTTATTATTATCTTCCTTTTATGGTATTATTTCATAGGAAGGATAATAATAATATCTAATAAAATAGAGTTGTCAAATAAAATAATAATTATTTATTTATTTTCAACTCAATTTTGTTATATGTTATTATTATCTTATTTATGCAGTAAAACTATAAAACGAACATAATAATGACATATAATAAAATAGAGTTGTCAAATAAATATGTTACTATTAATTTATTTGATAATTCAATTTTATCATATGTTATTATTATCTTTCTTTTAAAGTTTGACTGTATAACGAAGATAGTAATAACATATAATAAAATAGAGTTGTCAAATAATTATGTATTTATTAGACAACTCTATTTTATTAAATATTATTATTAACTTCGTTTTGTAGTTGTACCAAAATAACGAAGATAATAATAACATATAATAAAATAGAGTTGTCAAATAAATTAATTATTTCATATTTATTTGACAAATCAATTTTGTTATATTTTATTATTATCTTTGTTATTAAGTACAACTACAAAACGAGGATAATAATAACATATAATAAAATAGTTTTGTATAGTAAAATAAAAATTACATATTTATTAGACAACTCTATTTTATTAAATATTATTATTTATTAAGTTTTTTAATTGTACTTAATAACAAAGATAGTAATAACATATAATAAAATCGAGTTGTCAAATAAATTAATTATTACATATTTATTTGACCACTCAATTTTGTTATATGTTATTATTATCCTTGTTATTAAGTACAACTACAAAATGAAGATAATAATAACATTTAATAAAATAGTGTTGTCAATGTTACTTTATTTGAAAACTCTATTTTATTAAATGTTATTATTATCTTCGTTTAATAGTTGTACTCTATTTTAATAGTTGTACTTAATAACGAAAATTGTACTAACATATAACACAATTAAACTATTAAATAAATATGGAATTATTACTTTATTTGACAACTCTATTTTATTATATGTTATTATTATCTTCATAATATAGTTGTATTACATGACGAAGATAATAATAACATATAATAAAATAAATTTGTCAAATAAAGTACTAATTACATATTTATTTAATAAACTCAATTTTATTATATGTTATTATTATTCTCCGTTATGTAGTAAAACAATAAAACGAATATAATAATAACATATAGTAAAATAGTGTGGTCAAATAAAATAGTAATTACTTATTTATTAGACGACACTATTTTATTAAATATTATTATTATCTTCGTTTTGTAGTTGTACTTAATAACAAAGATAATAATAATATATAACAAAATTGAGTTGTCAAATAAATATGAAATAATTACTTATTTGACAACTCTATTTTATTTTATCTTAATATTATCTTCGTTATTAAGTACAACTACAAAACGAAGATAATAATAACATTTAATAAAATAGTGTTGTCAATGTTACTTTATTTGAAAACTCTATTTTATTAAATATTATTATTATCTTCGTTTTGTAGTTGTACTTAATAACGAAGATAATATTAAGATAAAATAAAATAGAGTTGTCAAATAATTAATTATTTCATATTTATTTGACAACTCAATTTTGTTATATTTTATTATTATCTTTATTATTAAGTATAACTAGAAAACGAAGATAATAATAACATATAATAAAATAAAGTTGTCAAATAAATTAATTTTGACATATTTATTTGACAACTCAATTTTGTTATATATTATTATTATCTTTGTTATTAAGTACAACTACAAAACGAAGATAATAATAACATTTAATAAAGAAGATTAGAATAACATATAATAAAATATTATTTACAAATAAAGTAATAATTACGTCTTTGTTTGACAACTATATTTTATTATATGTTATTATTATGATCGTTTTGTAGTAGTATTTTGCAATGAAGATAACCCTATATACTGTTACCCGAACCTCAAATACAAAACCTTAAACCTTAAATCCTAAACCTTAAACCCTAAACCCTAAACACTAAACCAAAAATCCTGAACCTTAAACTTTAAAACCTTAATCCCTAAACGTGATTTCTTAAACCCTAAACACCCTAACACACTAAACCATAATAAAGCAAAGATGTAATTATTACTTTATTTGACATCTCTATTTTTTTATATGTTATTAATATATATTTGTTATAAAGTAAAACTATAAAACAAAGCTAATAATAACATAAATTAAATTAGAGTTGTCAAATAAAGTAATAATTATATATTTATTTGACAACTCTATTTTATTATATGTTACGAATTTTAGTCCATTTTTTTCGGGTGGTACGAAAATCGCCCAAAAAGTCCAGATCAAAATAAGGAGCGGTAAAGACTTTTAGCATGTTTTTTCCTAAATTTATAATTGTGTTTTGGGTTTGATTTCAAACACTAGCCATCGTTTGGTTAGAAAATACAAATTTTAGTCCATTTTTGTTAGGTGGTACGAATATCGCTCGAAAAGTCCAGATGAAATTGAGGACCAGAAGACCCTTATAGCATGTTTCTCCTAAATTTGTAACTATGTGTCGGGCTCGGCGTCATATTTCAAACATTAGCGTCGTTTGAACCAAAAATACGAAATTCAGTCCATTTTTGTTGTGAAGTACGAAAATCGCCCGAGAAGTCCAAATGAGATCGAGGACCTAAATTCTCTTTTATAATTCTACTCCAAAAGTAATAACTGTGTTTTCAGTTCCCCGTTAGATTTCAAACACCAGCCATATTCTGGTCCAAAATTACAGATTTCTGTCCATTTTTGTCGAGTGGTACGATAATCCTCCAAGAAGTCCAAATGAAGTCAAGGTTCAGAAGATTCTTATAGAATTCTTCTTCTACATTTAAGACTGTGTTTCGGAATCCGTGTCTGATTTCAAACACTAGCCAATGTTTAGTCGGAAAATACGAATTTCGGTCCATTTTTGTTGTTTGGTACGATTTTCAAACCCTAGCAATCAGATTTAAAACCCTAGCCATCATCTTGTACAAAAATAAGAATTTTGGTCCATTTTTGTAGGGTGGTACGATTTTCCCCCGAAAATTCCAAATGATATCGAGGACTGTGAGACCCTTATAGCATTCTTCTTCTAAATCTAAAATTGTGTTTCGGGTTTCGAGTTTCGGATTAGATTTCAAACACTATCCATCATCTGGTTCATAAATATGGATTTCAAAATAATAATAACATATAACAAAATTGTGTTGTAAAATAAATATGTAATTATTACTTTATTTGACAACTTTACAACTCAATTTTGTTATATGTTATTATTATTTTCGTTATTTAGTACAACTACAAAAGATAATAATAACGTATTATACAACAGAGTTTTCAAATAAATATGTAATTATTAATTTATTTGATAATTCTATTTTATTGTATGTTATTATTATCATCATTTTAAAGTTTGACTGCATTACGAAGATAGTATTATCATTTAATAAAATAGAGTTGTCAAATATATATGTAATTATTACTTTATTTGACAACTCTATTTTATTAAATGATATTACTATCTTCGTTATGCAGTCAAACATTAAAATGAAAATAATAATAACATATAAAAAAATTGAGTTGTAAAATTAATATGTAATTATTACTTTATTTGACAACTCTATTTTATTAAATGATATTACTATCTTCGTTATGCAGTCAAACATTAAAATGAAAATAATAATAACATATAAAAAAATTGAGTTGTAAAATTAATATGTAATTATTACTTTATTTGACAACTCTATTTTATTAAATGATATTACTATCTTCGTTATGCAGTCAAACATTAAAATGAAAATAATAATAACATATAATAAAATAGAAATATCAAATAAATTAATAATTACATATTTATTTGACAACTCTGTTTTATTATATGCTATTATTATCTTCGTTTTGTAGTTGTACTAAATAACGAAAATAATAATAACATATAAAAAAATTGAGTTGTAAAATTAATATGTAATTATTACTTTATTTGACAACGCTATTTTATTATATGTTATTATTATCTTCTTTATGTAGTAAAACTATAAAAGAAATATAATAATAACATTTAATAAAATAGAGTGTAAAATAAAGCGATAATTAAAAAGCATTCTTCTCTTAAATTTATAATTGTGTTTCGAGTCATATTTTGAACATCAGCCATCATTTGGTCTAAAATTACGAATTTCGTTTCATTTTTTTCGGGTGGTACGAAAATTGCCTGAAACGGGGATTTTCATACCACCCGATTTCGGTCCATTTTTGTCGGGAGGTACGAAAATCGCCAAAAATGTCCCAATGAAATCGACGTCTCAGAGACTCTTATAGCATTATTCTCTAAATTTTTTAACTATGTTTCAAGTTCCGCACCAGATTTCAAACACTAGTCATCGCCTGGTCCAAAAATACAGATGTTGGTCCATTTTTGTGAGGGGTACAAAAGTCGCCCGAAAAGTCCAAATGAAACTAAGGACCAGGAGACCATTATAGCATTCTTTCCCAAAATTTATAATATTATTTCGGGTTCCGCGCCAGATTTCAAACACTAGCCATCGTCTAGTCCGAAAATACAGTTGTTGGTCCATTATCGTCGATGGGTACGAAAGTCGCTCCAAAAGTCCAAATGAAATCGAGGACTTGGAGACCATTATAGAATTCTTGCTCTAAATTTATAATTGTTTTTTGGGTTCCGCGTTAGATTTGAAACATTAGCCATCGTCTTGTTCGAAAATACAGATATCGGTCCATTTTAGTCGGGTGGTACGAAAATCGCCCGAAAATTACAGATGAAATCGAGGACCGGGAGACCATTATAGCATTCTTCTCCAAACTTTATAGGTGTGTTTCGGGTTGCACTCCAGATTTCAAACACTACACATCGTCTTGTCCGAAAATCCACTTTTCGGTCTATTTTTGTCGGGGCGTACAAAAATCGCCAGAAAAGACATGATGAAACCGAGGACCAGGAGACCCTTATAGCATTCTTCACCTAAAATTATAACTTTATTTCGTGTTCTGCGTCAGATTTCTAAAACTAACGATCGTTTGTTCTGAAACTACGGACTTTGGTTCATTTTTGTTGGGTGGTACGAAAAGCACCCGAAAAGTCCAGATGAAATCGAGGACCGGGAGACCCTTATAGTATTCTTCTCCAAAATTTATAATTGTGACTCGGGTTTCGAGCCAGATTTCAAACACTAGCCATCGTCTTGTTTGAAAATACTAATTTTGGTCCTATTTTGTCGAGGGGTACGAAAATCACTCGAAAATCACTAGCCATAATCTTGTTTAAAAAGACTCTTATTATAGCATTTTTCTCCTGAATTTATAATTGTGTTTCTGGTTCCGCGTCTGATTTCAGTTATTGGCCATCGTCTGGGCCGAAAATACAGAATTTAATCTGTTATCATCGATGGGTACGAAAATCACGTGAAAAGTCCAGATGAAATCGGGGACCAAATGGCCCTTATAGAATTCTTCTTCTAAATTTAAAATTGTGTTTCGGGTTCCGCGCCAGATTTCAAACATTAGCCATCGACTGGTCCAAAAATACGATTTTCGGTCTATTTTTGTCAGGAGGTACAAAAATCGCCCGAAAAGACCAGATGAAATCGAGGACCAGGAAAACCTTATAGCCTTCTTCTTCTAAATTTATAATTGTGTTTCTGGTTCAGCATCATAATTCAAACACTACCCATCGTTTGATTTATGTCGGGTGATGCAAAAATCTAATGAAAAGTCTAGATGAAATCGAGGACCAGGAGACCCTGATAGCATTCTTCTCCAATATTTATAATTGTGTTTTGGGTTCTGCGCCAAATCTCAAACACTATCCATTGTCTGGTCTGAAAATACTGATTTTGGTCCTTTTTTTGTCAAGGTGTACGAAAATTTCCCGAAAAGTCCAGATGAATTCAAAGACCAAGGGTCCCTTATATCATTCTTCTTCTAAATTTATAATTTTTTTCGGGTTCCGCATCAGATTTTAAACACTAGCCATCGTCTTGTTCGAAAATACGAATTTCGGTCCATTTTAGTCGAGTGGTACGAAAATCGCTCGGTCCATTTTAGACCAAGAGACCCTTATAGAATTCTTCTCTAAAATTTATAACTATGTTTCAGGTTTCGCTGCAGATTTCAAACACTAGCCATCGTTTGGTCCGAAAATACAGATGTTGGTCCATGTTTGTCGAGGGGTAAGAAAATCGCCCGAAAAGACCAAATGAAATCGAGGACCGCGAGACCATAATAGCATTCTTCCTTAAATTTTATAACTTTGATTCGGGTTCCGCGCCAGATTCCAAACACTAGCCATCGTCTTGTACAAAAATACCCCGAAAAGT
Organism: Cicer arietinum; assembly: GCF_000331145.2. Lineage (NCBI taxonomy): Eukaryota > Viridiplantae > Streptophyta > Magnoliopsida > Fabales > Fabaceae > Cicer > Cicer arietinum. The sequence continues at coordinate 11,883,927 of NC_021164.2, read as the reverse complement.
CTAGCTCAAATTGGGGACCAGGAAACTCTTATAGCATTGTTCTACTAAATTTATAAATGTGATTCGAGTTCTGCATCAGATTTCAAACACTATCCATTGCTTGTTCGAAAATACGAATTTAGGTCTATTTTTGTGATGTGTACGAGAGACCCTTATAGCATTCTTCTCCAAAATTTATAACTGTATTTCGGGTTTCATGTAAGATTCTAAACACAAACCATTGTTTTGTTCGAAAATACGGGTTTCGGTCCTTTTTTGTCGATGGTACGAAAATCGCATGAAAAGTCAAGATGAAATCGAGGACCTGGAGACCCTTATAACATTCTTCTCCAAAATTTATAACTGTGCTTCGGGTTTCTTGTCATATTTCAATCACTAGCCGTCGTTTATTCCGAAAATACGGATTTCGATTAATTTTAGTCAGGTGCTACGAAAATCTCCGGAAAATTCTAGATGAAATCGAGGACTGAGAGACCCTTATAGCATTCTTCTTCTAAATTTATAACTGTGTTTCGGGTTCTGTGCAGATTTCAAACACTAACAATCGTCTTGTTTGAAAATACGGATTTCGGTCTATTTTAGTCTGGTGGGACGAAAGTCGCCCGAAAAGTCTAGATGAAATCTAGGACCGTTGTATCATTCTTCTCCAAAATATATAATTGTGTTTCGGGTTCTGTGTCAGATTCTAAACACTAGCAATAGTGTTTTTCCGAAAATACAGATTTCGATCCATTTTAGTTGGATCGTATAAAAATCGCCTGAAAAGTACAGATGAAATCGAGGACCAGGAGACCCTTATAGCATTCTTCCCCATAATTTATAACTGTGTTTCGAGTTCCACGCTAGTTTTCAAACACAAGCCCAAGTCTTGTCCGAAAATACAGATTTTAGTCCATTTTTATCGAGTGGTACGAAAATCGCCCGAGATACCCTAATAGCATTCTTCTCCAAAATTTATAATTGTGTTTCGGGTTTCGCGCCAAATTTCAATCACTAGCCATCGTCTGGTCCGAAATTACGAATTTCGCTCCATTTTTGTCAAGTGGTACGAAAATCTCCCGAAAAGACCAGATCAAATCGAGGACCAGGAGACCCTAATAGCATTGTTATCCTAAATTCAAAATTGAGTTTCCGGTTCTGCCTCGGATTTCAAACACTAGCAATTGTCTTGTTAAAAAATAAGGATTTCGGTCCATTTTTGTCGGGTAGTACAAAAATCGCCCAAAATCCGAGATTAAGTCTAGGGCCGGCAGACCCTTATAGTATTCTTCTCCTAAATTTATAACTGAGTTTCGGGTTCCGCCTCAGATTTAAAACACTAGCAATTGTCTTGTTAAAAAATACGGATTTTGGTCTATTTTTGTCGGGAGGTACAAAAATTGACCGAAAAGCCCATATGAAATCCAGGACCAGGAGACCCTTATAGCATTATTTTCCTAATTTTATAACTGAGTTTTGGGTTCCGCGTCAGATTTCAAACAATAGCAATCATCTTGTTCGAAAACAAGGATTTTGGTCCATTTTAGTTGGATGATATGAAAATCGCCTGAAAAGTCTAGATGAAATCGAGGACCGGGAGACCCTTATAGCAATATTCTCCAAAAAATTTAAATGTGTTTCGACTTCCGTTCTAGATTCAAACACTAGCCCAAGTGTGGTCCGAAAATACAGATTTTAGTCCATTTTTGTCGTGGGGTACGAAAATCGCCCGAAAAGTCCAGATGAAATCGAGGACCGAGATACCCTAATAGCATTCTTCTCCAAAATTTATAATTGTGTTTCAGGTCTCGCGCCAAATTTCAAACTCTAGCCATCGACTGGTCCGAAAATACGAATTTCGGTCCCTTTTTGCCGGGTGGTACGAAAATCGCCCGAAAAGACAAGATGAAATCGAGGACCAGAAGACTCTTATAGCTTGTCTTGTTCAAAAATACGGATTTCGGTCCATTTTTGTCGGTTGGTACAAAATTCGCCAGAAAAGCCCAGATGAAATCGACGACCAGGAGACCTTTAAAGCATTCTTCTCCTAAATTTATTATTGAGTTTCCGGTTCCGCGTCAGATTTCAAACACTAGCAATCGAGGACCATTTTAGTCCATTTTAGTTGGATCGTATGAAAATCGCCCAAAAAGTTTAGATGAAATCGAGGACCGGGAGACCCTTATATCATTCTTCTTCAAAATTTATAAATGTGATTCGAGTTCCGCGCAAGATTTAAAACACTAGCCCATGTCTGGTCTAAAAATACAGATTTTAGTCCAATTTTGTCGAGCGGTACGAAAATCGCACGAAAAGTCCAGATGAAATCGAGGACCAAGAGACCCTAATAGCATTCTTCTCAAAAATTTATAATTTTGTTTCGGGTTTCGCACCAAATTTTAAACACTAGCCATTGTCTGGTCCGAAAATTCGAATTTAGGTCTATTTTTGTCGGGTGGTACGAAAATCTCCCGAAAAGACCAGATGAAATTGAGGACCAGGAAACCCTTATAGCATTCTTATCCTAAATTTATAACTGAGTTTCGGGTTCTGCCTCAGATTTCAAACACTAGCAATTGTCTTGTTAAAAAATACGGATTTCGGTCCAGTTTTGTCGGGTTGTACAAAAATCGCTCGAAAAGCCCAGATGAAATCGAGGATCGGGAGACCCTTATAGCATTCTTCTCCTAAATTTATAACTGAGTTTCGGGTTCCGCATCAGATTTCAAACACTAGCAATTGTCTTGTTAAAAAATACGGATTTCGGTCCAGTTTTGTCGGGTTGTACAAAAATCGCTCGAAAAGCCCAGATGAAATCGAGGATCGGGAGACCCTTATAGCATTCTTCTCCTAAATTTATAACTGTGTTTCAGGTTCCGTGTCAAATTTCAAACACTAGCCTTTGTATGTTTCGAAAACATAGATTTTGGTCCTTTTTTGTCGAGGGGTAAGAAAATCGTTCGGAAAGTCCAAATGAAATCGAGGTCTGGGAAACCCTTATAGCATTCTTATCCAAAATTTATAACTGTGTTTCGGGTTCCGCGCCAGATTTCAAACACTAGCTATCTTCTGGTTCGAAAATACATAATTTGGTCCATTCTTTTCAAGGGGAACAAAAACTGCCCTAAAAGTCTAGATGAAATCAAGGAGAAGACGATTCTTGTAGCATTCTTCTCCTAAATTTATAATTGAGTTTTGGGTTTTGCGTCAGATTTTCAAACACTAGCCATCGCTGGTCCGAAAATACAAATTTCGGTCCATATTTATCAGGTGGTACGATAATCGCCTAAAAAGTCTAGATGAAATTGGGGACCAGGTGACCCTTAAAGCATTCTTCTCCAAAATTTATAACTGAGCTTCAGATTCCGGGTCAAATTTCAAACACTAGCCCTTGTCTAGTCCGAAAATACAGATTTCGGTCTTTTTTTGTTATATGGTACGAAAATCGTCTTAAAAATCTAGATGAAATCCAGGACCGAAAGACTCTTAGAGCATTCTTGTTCGGGTGACCCTTATATCATTCTTCTCTTAAATATATAACAATGTTTCTCATTTCGGATCAGATTTCAAAATCTAGCCATCGTCTGGTCTGAAAATACATATTTCGGTCCATTGTTGTCGAGGGGTACGAAAATTGCCCGAAAAGTCCAGATGAAATCGAGGGGTACAAACACAAGACATCGTCTTATTCAAAAATACGGATTTCGGTCCAATTTAGTCTAGCGGTATGAAAGTCGCCCGAAAAGTCCAGATGAAATCGAGGACCTGGAGAACCTTAAAGCATTCTTCTTCTAAATACATAACAATGTTTCGGGTTCCGCGTCAAATATCAAATACTAGCCATCGTCTGGTTCGAAAATATTGATTTCGGTCCATTTTTGTGGAGGGGTACGCATATCGCCCAAAACGTCCATATGAAATCGAGGACCGAGAGACCCTTATAGCATTCTTCTTCTAAATTTATAATTGTGTTTCGGTTTCCGCGTCATATTTCAACCACAATAATCGTCTTGTTCGAAAATACGGATTTCGGTCCATTATAGTCGGGCGGTACGTAAATCGCCCTAAAAGTCCACATGAAATCTAGGACCGAGAGACCCTTATATCATTCTTCTCCAAAATTCATAACTTTGTTTCGGGTTCCACGTTAGATTTCAAACACTAGCCATAGTGTTTTTCGAATTACGGATTTCAGTTCATTTTAGATATATCGTATGAAAATTGCATGAAAACTCCAGATGAAATCGACGACCGGGATACACTTGTAGCATTCTTCTAAAAAATTTATAACTGTGTTTCGAGTTCTGCGTTAGA
>NC_021164.2:11867783-11878988 GCF_000331145.2 Cicer arietinum | reverse complement strand
GGAAACCCTTATAGCATTCTTCTCCTACATTTATAACAGTATTTCATGTTCCGCGTCAAATTTCAAACACTAACCCTCTTCTGGATCGAAAATACAGATTTCAGTCCATTTTTGGCGTGTGTTACGAAAATCGATCAAAAAGTACAAATGAAATCGAAGACCAGGAAACCCTTATAGCATTCTTCTCCTTAATATATAACCGTGTTTCAGGTTCTGCTTCAAATTTCAAGCACTAGCCCTCGTTTGGTCCGAAAATACAGATTTCGGTCCATTTTTGTCAGGTGGAAATAAAATCCCCCGAAATGTCCAGATGAAATCGAGGACCAGGAGATTCTTATATTACTCTTCTCCTAAATTTATAACAATGTTTTGGGTTCGATGTTAGATTTCAAACACTATCCATCGTCTTTTTGAAAATACGGATTTCGGTCCATTTTTGTCGTGTGGTACGAAAATCGACCGAAACGTCCAGATGAAATCGAGTACGTGGAGACCCTTATAGCATTCTTCTCTTAAATATATAACAGTGTTTCAGGTTCTGCGTCAGATTTCAAAGATTAGCCATAGCCTAGTCAGAAAATACAGATATTGGTCCATTTTTGTCGAGGGGTACGAAAATCGCCTGAAAAGTCTATATGAAATCGAGAACTGAGAGATCCCTATAGCATTCTTCTTCTAAATTTATAAATGTGTTTTGGGTTCTACGTCAGATTTCAAACACTATTCATTATCTTGTTCGAAAATACGTATATCAATCTATTTTAGTCGGGTAGCACGAAAATTCCACGAAATGTCCATATGAAATCGACGACCAGAAGACTCTTATAGAATTTTCTCCTAAATTTATAACTGTGTTTCGGGTTCCGTGTCATATTTCAAACACTAGCCATCTACTTGTTCCAAAATACAGATTTCTGTCCATTTTAGTCGGGTGGTACGAAAATTGCCCCAAAAGTGAAGATGAAATCGAGGACCGACAGACCTTTATAGCATTCTTCTCCAAAATTTATAACTGTGATTTGGGTTCCGCGTCAAATTTCAAACACTAGCCCTCGTCTGGTCCGAAAATACAGATTTCGGTCCATTTTTGTCAGGTGGTACGAAAATTGCCGAAAAGTCTAGATGAAATCGAGGACCGAGAGACCCTTACAACATTTTTCTCCTAAAAATAAATTAGTGTTTCGCGTTATGCATCATATTTTTAACACCATACATAGTCTTGTTCGAAAATACAGATGTCTGACCATTTTTGTCGTGTGGTACGAAAATCCCCAAAAAGTCCAGATGAATTCGAGGACTGAGCGACCCTTATATAATTTTTCTCCTTAATATATAATCGTGTTTCGGGTTCCGGATCAGATTTCAAATAGTAGCAATCGTCTAGTAAAAAATACAGATTTTGGTCAATTTTTGTCGAGGGGTATGAAAATCGCCCAAAAAGTCCAAATGAAATCGATGATCGAGAGACCCTTAGGGGTATGAAAATCGCCAAAACAGTAGGACCAGAAGTCTCGTATAACATTTTTCTTCTAATGTTATAACAGTGTTTCGGGTTCCGCGTCACATTTCTAATACAGGCCATCGTCTGGTCCAAATATACAGATTTCGGTCCATTTTTGTCGGCTGGTACGAAAATCGCCCGAAAAGTCTAGATGAAATCGAGGACTAGAGACCCTCTTAACATTCTTCTCCCAAATATATAACAGTGTTTTCAGGTTCTGTGTTAGGTTTCAAACGCCACTATCTAGTTTGAAAATACAGATTTTGGTCCATTTTTGTCGGCTGGTACGAAAATCGCCCGAAAAGTCTAGATGAAATCGAGGACTAGAGACCCTCTTAACATTCTTCTCCCAAATATATAACAGTGTTTTCAGGTTCTGTGTTAGGTTTCAAACGCCACTATCTAGTTTGAAAATACAGATTTTGGTCCATTTTTGTCGAGGGGTACGAAACTCGCCCGAAAGGTTCAGATGAAGACGAGGATCGAGAGTCCCTTATATCATTCTTCTTCTAAATTAATAACTGTCTTTCAATTTATGCGTCAGATTTCAAACACAAGCCATCATCTTGTTCGAAAATACGGATTTTGATCCATTTATGTCAGGTGGTACAAAAATCGCCTAAAATGTCTAGATAAAATTGAGGACCCGGAGACTCTTATAGCATTCTTCCCCTAAATTTATAACAATGTTTCGGGTTCTGCGTCAGATTTCAAACACTATACGCGTCACAATTCTTATACAAGCTATCGTCTGTTCCGAAAATTCATATTTCGGTCAATTTTTGTCGAGTGGTACGAAAATCGCCCGAAAAGTCCAAATGAAATAGAGGACCGGGAAACCCTTATTGCATTCTTCTCCTAAATTTATAACAGTATTTCGGGTTCCGCGTCAGACTTATAAAATTAACCATCGTCTGGTTCGAAAAGATGGATTTTCGTCCATTTTTTGTCGGGTGGTACGAAAAAATGGATTTTTGTCGGGTGGTACGGGGAATATGTATTTTTGGAATAGACGATGGCTAGTGTTTGAAATCTGACGCGGAACCCGAAACACTGTTATATATTTAGGAAAAGAATGTTAAAAGGGTCTCACGGTCCTCGATTTCATCTGAACTTTTTGGGCGATTTAGTACCACCCGACAAAAATGAGTCCAAATTCGTATTTTCGAATACGACGATGGATAGTGTTTGAAAATTGACGTGGAACCCGAAACACAGTTATAAATTTAGGAGAAGAATGCTATATGAGTCTCCTGGTCCTCAATTTCATCTGGACATTTCGAATGATTTTCGTACCACCAAACTAAAATGGACCGATATCCGTATTTTTGAACACGATGATGGCTATTGTTTGAAATGTGATGATGAAACCGAAACACATTTATAAATTTAGAAGAAGAATGCTTTAAGGGTTTCTCAGTCCTCGATTTCATTTGGACTTTTTGGGCGATTTTCGTACCACCCGACAAAAATGGACCCAAATTCGTATTTTTGAACAAGACCATGGATAGTGTTTGAAAACTGACGCGGAACCTTAAATACAATTAAAAAATTAGGAGAAGAATGCTATAAGAGTCTCCTGGTCCTCGATTTCATCTAGACTATTCTGGCGATTTTCATACCACACGACAAAAATGGACCAAAATCCGTATTTTTGAACAAGACGATGTCTAGTGTTTGAAATCTGACGCATAACGGGAAACACTGTTATATATTCAGGAGAAGAATGTTCTAAGGCTCTCTCGGTCCTCAATTTCACTTGGACATTATAGGAAAATTTATTGCCACCCAACTAAAATGGACCGATATACGTATTTTCGAACAAGATGATGGCTAATGTTTGAAATCTGACGCGTAACCCGAAACACATTTATAAATATAGAAGAAGAATGCTATAAGGGTCTCTCGGTCCTTGATTTTATCTGGACTTTTCGGGCGATTTTTGTACCCCTCGATAAAAATGGACCAATATATGTATTTGACGCGGAACCTATAATACTGTTTTTATTTAGGAGAAGAATACTATAAGGGTTTCCCAATCCTGGATCTCATCTGGACTTTTCGGTCAATTTCGTACCACCCATCAAAAAGGGAAAGAAATCTATTTTTTCGAACAAGATGATGGCTAGTGTTTGAAATTTGCACTGTTAAGATATTATCAGGACTTTTGGAACACATTTACAAAATTAGGAGAAGAATTCTATAAGGGTCTCTCAGTCGTCGATTTCATCTGGACTTTTCTGGCGATTTTCGTATCCCTCGACAAAAATGAACCAAAATCTATATTTTCGGACCAGACGATGTCTAGTGTTTGAAATCTGACCCGAAATCCGAAACACACTTATATATTTAGGAGAAGAATGCTATAAGGGTTTCCCGGTATTCGATTTCATCTAGACTTTTCAAGTGATTATCTTACCCCTCGACAAAAAAGGACTGTAATCTATATTTTTAGACCAAACGATTTCAATGTTATCAAGGTCTCCCAGTCGTCGATTTCATCTGGACTTTTCGGGTGATTTTTATACCACCCGACAAAAAATGGACCGAAATCCGTATTTTCAAACAAGATGATTGCTAGTGTTTGAAATGTGACGTAGAACCCGAAATTCAATTATAAATTTAGGAGAAGAATGCTATAAGAGTTTCCCGGTCGTCGATTTCATCTGGGCTTCTCAGGCGATTTTCGTATCACCCGAAAAAAATGGACCGAAATCCTAATTTTCGAACAAGACAATTGCTAGTGTTTGAAATCTGAGGCGGAAATCGAAACTCAGTTATAAATTTTGGATTAGAATGCTATAAGTGTCTCGTGGTCCTCGGTTTCATCTAGTCTTTTCGAGCGATTTTCGTACCACCTGACAAAAATAGACCGAAATTCGTAGTTTCGGACCAGACGATGGCTAGTGTTTGAAATCTAGCACGAAACCCGAAACACAATTATAAATTTTGGAGAAAATTGATAAGGGTCTCTCTCGGTCCTCGATTTCATCTGGACTTTTCAGGATATTTTCGTACCCCTCGACAAAAATGGACTAAAATATATATTTTCGGAACACACTTTGGCTAGTGTTTGAAATTTAGCGCGGAACTCGAAACACAGTTATAAATTATGGAGAAGAATGCTATAAGGGTATCCCTGTCCTCGATTTCATCTGGGTATTTCGGGCGAATTTCATATGATCCAACTAAAATGGACCGAAATCCGTATTTTCGAAAAAGACTATGGCTAGTGTTTGTAATCTGACGCGGAACCCGTAACCCAGTTATAAATTTTGGAGAAGAATGATATAAGGGTCTCCCGGTCCTAGATTTCATCTACACTTTTCGGGCGATTTTCGTACCACCCTACTAAAATGGACCGAAATCCTTATTTTCGAACAAGACGATAGTTAGTTATTAAAATCTGACGCGGAACACAAAAAATAGTTATAAATTTAGAAGAAGAATGCTATAAGTGTCTCTCAATCTTCAATTTCATCTGGACTTTTTGGGCGATTTTCGTACCCCTTGACAAAAATGGATCGAAATCTGTATTTTTGGGCCAGACGATGGCTAGTGTATGATATCTGACGCGGAACCCGAAACACTGTTATATATTTTGATGAAGAATGCTTTTAGGTTTTCCAGGTCCTCGATTTCATCTGGACTTTTCAGGCGATTTTCGTAGCACCCGACTAAAATCGACCGAAATTCGTATTTTCGAACAAGACGATGGCTTGTTTTTGTATTTTGACGCAGAACCAGATACATAGTTATAAATTTAGATAAAGAATGTTATAAGGGTCTCTCGGTCTTCAATTTCATCTGGACTTTTTGGGAAATTTTCGTACACCTCGACAAAAATGGACCAAAATCTGTATTTTCAGGCTAGACGATGGCTAGTGTTTGAAATCTGGCCCTAAATGAGAAACATTGTTATATATTTAGGAGAAGAATGCTATAAGGGTCACCCGGTCCTCGATTTCATCTGGACTTTTCGGGTGATTTTTGAACACCCCGACAAAAATGGATCGAAATCCGTAATTTCCAACAAGACAATGGCTAATATTAGAAATCTAACGCAGAACCCGATATACATTTTTAAATTTAGAAGAAGAATGCTATAAGAGTCTTCTGGTCCTCGATATCATCTGGACTTTTCGGGATATTTTAGTGCCACCCTAATAAAAAGGACTGAAATATGTATTTTCGATCAAGACGAGGGCTAGTGTTTGAAATTTGACGGGGAACCCAAACTATAGTTATAAATTTTGGAGAAGAATGCTATAAGGGTCTCCCGGTCCTTGATTTCATCTGGAGTTTTTAGGCAATTTTTGTACCACCAGACAAATATCGACCGAAATTCGTATTTTCAGACCTGAAGATGGCTAATGTTTGAAATCTCACGCATAACCCGAAATTCAGATATAAATTTAGGAGAACAATGCTACAAGAATCTTCTTCTCCTTGATTTTATCTGGATTTTTCAGGCAATTTTTGTACCCCTCGACAAAAATGGACCAAAATCTGTATTTTCGGACCAAACGATACCTAGGGTTTGAAATTTTTGGGCGATTTTCATACCAATAGACAAAAATAAACCGAAATCAGTATTTCTGGAACAGGCCAGGGCTAGTATTTGAAATTTGACACGGAACCCAAAACACAATTATAAATTTTAAGAATGCTACAAGGGTCTCCCAGTCGTCGATTTGATCTAGACTTCTCATGCGATTTTCATACCACCCAACAAAAATGGACCAAAATCAGTATTTTTGGACTAGACGAGGGCTAGTGTTCGAAATTTGACACATAACCCAAAATACAATTAGAAATATAGAAGAAAAATGTTATTAGGGTCTCTCGGTCGTCTATTTCATCTAGACGTTTCTAACAATTTTCGTACCCCTAGACAAAAATGGACAAAAATCTATATTTTTGGACCAAACGATGGCTAGTGTTTGAAATCAGATGCGGAACCTAGAAACTAGTAATAAATTTTGTTGAAGAATGCTATCAAGGTCTCCAGTCCTCGATTTCATCTGGACTTTTCGGATGATTTTCTTACCACTCGACAAAAAATGGACCGAAATCCGTATTTTCGAAATAGATGATTGCTAAAGTTTGAAATCTGAGGCGGAACCCGAAACTCTGTTAAAAATTTAGGAGAAGAATGTTATAAGGGTCTCTTGGTCCTCGAATTCATCTAGTCTTTTCAGGCGATTTTCATACCACCCGACAAAAATGGACCGAAATTCCTATTTTCAGACCAGACGATGGCTACTGTTTGAAATCAAACGCAGAACCCGAATTTATAGCTGTGTTTCGGGTTCCGCGTCAGATTTCAAAGACAAACAATCGTGTTGTACGAAATTATGGATTTCGGTCCATTTTAGTCGGGTGGTACAAAAATCGCCTAAAAAGTCCATATTAAATCTAGGACTTGGAGACCCTTATATCATTCTTCTCCAAAATTTATAACTGTGTTTTGGGTTCCCCGTTAGATTTCAAACACTAGCCATAGTCATTTTCAAAAATATGCATTTTTGTCCATTTTAGTTGGATCGTCTGAAAATCGCCCTAAAAGTCCAGATGAAATCGAGGACCGAGAGACACTTATAGCATTCTTCTCCAAAATTTTGAACTGTGATGTAAATACATATTTTAGTAAATACATCTTTTAGTCCATTTTTGTCCAGGGGTACGAAAATCGCATGAAAAATACCGATGAACTCGAGGACTGAGAGAATCTAATAGCATTCTCCTCCAAAATTTATAATTGTGTTTCGGGTTTCGCGTCAGATTTCAAACACTAGCCATCGTCTTGTCCGAAAATACGGATTTCGGTAGATTTTTGTTGGCTGGTATGAAAATTTCCCCAAAAGACCAGATGAAATCGAGGACCAGGTGACCCTTATAGCTTTCTTCTTCTAAATTTATAACTGAGTATCGGGTTCTGCCTCAAATTTGAAACACTAGCAATTGTCTTGTTCGAAAATACGGATTTCGGTCCATTTTTATTGGGTGGTACAAGAATTGCTCGAAAAGCCCAGATGAAATCGAGGACCAGGAAACCCCTATATCATTCTTCTCCTAAATTTATAAATGAGTTTCGGGTTCCGCGTCAGGTTTCAAACACTAGCAATTATCTTGTTCGAAAATACAGATTTCGGTCCCTTTTTTGTCGGGTGGTACAAAAATTACCTGAAAAGAACAGATGAAATCTAGGACCGGGAGACCCCGATAGCATTCTTCTCCAAAATATATTACTGGTTTTTAGGTTCCGCATCAGATTTCAGACACTTGCCATCGTATGGTCCGAAAATATATATTTCGGTCCTTTTTTGTCGAGGGGTAACAAAATCGCCTGAAAAGTCTAGATGAAATCGAGACCGAGAGGCCCATATAGCATTCTTCTCCTAAGTTTATAAATGTGTTCCGAGTTCTGTGTCGGATTTCAAACACTAGCCATTGTTTTTTTTCTTTTAAAAATACGAATTTCGGTCCATTTTAGTCGAGTGGTACGAAAATCACCCGAAAATACCAGATGAAATCGAGGACGAGGACACCCTTATAGCATTGTTCTCCTAAATATATAACAGTGCTTCGGATTCCGGGTCAGATTTCAAACACTAGCCATCGTCTGGTCCAAAAAGATAGATTTTGGTCCATTTTTGTCGAGGGGTACGAAAATCGCCCGAAAAGTCCAGTGAAATCGACGACCGAGAGACCCTTATAGCATTCTTGTTCTAAATTTATAACTGTATTTCGGGTTCTATGTCAAATTTCAAAAACTAGCCATCGTGTAGTACGAAAATATGGATTTCAATCCATTTTATTCTAGTGGTTCGAAAATCGCCTAAAAAGTCCAGATGAAATGTAGGACCGGGAGACCCTTATAGAATTCTTATCCTAAATTTATAAATCTGTTTCAGATTCCATATAATACCACTAGTTTTGATACAAAAAACCTGATAATATCTTCACAACGTCAGATTTCAAACACTAGACATCGTCTTGTTTAAAAATACAGATTTCTTTCCATTTTTTTAGGGTGATACAAAAATCGCCCGAAAAGTCAAGATTAGATCGAGGAACATGAAACCCTTATAGCATTCTTCCCCTTAATATATAACCTTGTGTCATGTTCCTCGTCAAATTTCAAACACTAGCCATTGTCTGGTCCGAAAATACATATTTTGGTCAATTTTTGTGGAGGGGTACGAATCTCGCACGAAAAGTCCATATGAAATCGAGGACCGAGATACCCTTATAGCATTCTTCTTCTAAATTTATAAATGTGTTTCGAGTTCTGCTTCAGATTTCAAACACTAGCCATCGTCTTGTTCAAAAATACGGATTTCGGTCCAATTTAGTCGGGTGGTACGAAAATCGCCTGAAATGTCCAGATGAAATCCAGGACCAGGAGACTCTTATAACATTCTTCTCCTAAATTTATAACTAAATTTATAACTATATTTCAGACAATTTTTGTTATGTGGTACAAAAATCGCCCTAAAACTCTAGATGAAATCGAGTACCGGGAGACCCTTATAGCATTCGTCTCATAAATATATAATAGTGTTTTGGGTTACACATCAAATTACAAACACTTGCCATCTTATGATCAAAAAATACAGATATTGGTCCATTTTTGTCGAGGGGTACGAAAATTGCCCGAAAAGTCCAAATAAAATCGAGGACCGAGAGACCCTTATAGTATTCTTCTTCTAAATTTATAAATGTGTTTCGGGTTCCGCGTCAGATTTTAAACACTAGCCATTATCTTGTTTTAAAATACGTATATCGGTTTATTTTAGTCAGGTGGCACGAAAATTTCCCGAAATGTCAAGATAAAATCAAGGACCAGAAGACTTATAGCATTTTTCCCTATATCGGTCTATTTTCAGCTAGACATTTTGGGCGATTTTCTTACCACCCTCTTTAAAAATGCACCAAAATCTGTAGTTTAGGACTAGGCGATGGCTAGTGTTTGAAATCTGATGTGGAACCTGTAATACTGTTATACATTTAGGAAGAGAATTCTATAAGGGTCTCCTAGTCCTCGATTTCATCTGGACTATTTGGGCGATTTTCGTACCAAAAATGAACCGAAAACCGTATTTTCGAACAAGATGATGGATAGTGTTTGATATCTTACGCGGAACTCGAAACACAGTTAAAAATTTAGGAGAAGAATGTTGTAAGAGTCTCCTGGTCCTCGATTTCATCTGGTATTTTCGGGCGATTTTCGTACCACTCGAATAAAATGGACCCAAATTCGTATTTTGGAACAAAGCAAAGGGTAGTGTTTGAAATCCGACATGGAACTCGGAACACATTCATAAATTTAAGAGAAGACAGCTATGATCCTCGATTTCATCTGGGCTTTTTAGGCGATTTTCTTACCTCTCGACAAAAAATGACCGAAATCTATATATTCGAACCAAACGATGGCAAGTGTTTGAAATCTGGCATGGAATCTAAAAACCAGTAACAAATTTTGGAGAAGAATGATATCAGGGTCTCTCGGTCCTAAATTTCATCTGGACTTTTCAAGCGATTTTTCTACCACTTGACAAAAAATTGACCGAAATCCGTATTTTCGAACAAGATGATTGCTATTTGCTAGTATTTGAAATCTGGCGTGAAACTTGAGACACTGTTATAAATTTTGGTGAAGAATGCTACAAGGGTCTCCCGGTCCTCGATTTCATTTGGACTTCTCGGGCAATTTTCATACGATCCAACTAAAATGGATCGAAATCTGTATTTTCAAAAAAGACAATGGCTAGTGTTTGAAATCTGACGTGGAGCCCAAAACACAATTATAAATTTTGGGGAAGAATGATATAAGAGTCTCCTGTTCCTAGATTTCATTTGGACTTTTTTGGCGATTTTCGTGCCACCCGACTAAAATGCACCAAAATCCATATTTTCGAACAAGACGATTGTTATTGTTTAAGATCTAACGCGGAACACAAAACACAATTATAAATTTAGAAGAAGAATGCTATAAGGGTCTCTCGGTCCTCGATTTGATCTAGACTTTTCGGGAGATTTTCGTACCCCGCGACAAAAATTGACCGAAATCTTTATTTTAGGACCAGACCATGGCTAGTATATGATTTCTGACCTCGAATCCGAAACACTATTATATATTTAGGAGAAGAATGCTTTAAGGTTTTCTAGGTCCTCGATTTCATCTGGACTTTTTAGGAGATTTTCGTACCACCCGACTAAAATGGACCGAAATCCGTCTTTTCGAACAAGACGATGGGTTGTGTTTGTATGCTGACGCGGAATCCGATACACAGTTATAAATTTAGATGATGGATGTTATAAGGGTCTCTCGGTCCTGGATTTCATCTGGACTTTTCGGGAAATTTTCGTACCCCTCGACAAAAATAGACCAAAATCTGTATTTTCAGACCAGACGATGGCTAGTGTTTGAAATTTGACGCCGAACCTGAAACACAGGTATAAATTTATGAGAAGAACGCTTTAAGTGTCATTTGGTCCTCTATTTCATCTGGACTTTTTATGCGATTTTCGTACCACCCGACAAATATGGACTGAAATTCGTATTTTTGGACGAGACGATGGATAGTGTTTGAAAATCTGACCCAGAACCCGAATAATAATAATAATAATAATAATAATAATAATAATAATAATAATAATAATAATAATAATAATAATAATAATAATAATAATAATAA
>NC_021164.2:11864640-11865362 GCF_000331145.2 Cicer arietinum | reverse complement strand
GTTATAAATTTAGGAGAAGAATGCTATAAGGGTCTCCCGGTCCTCGATTTCATCTGGGCTTTTCGGGTGATTTTTGCACCACCCAACAAAAATGGATCGAAATCGGTATTTTTTAACAAGACAATTGCTAGTGTTTAAAATCTGAGGCAGAACCCAAAACTCAGTAATAAATTTAGGAGAAGAGTGCTATATGGGTCTTTCGGTCCTCGATTTTATGTGGGCTTTTCGGGACTTTTTTTTACCACCCTACAAAAATGGACCGAAAACCGTATTTTTGAACATGACAATTGCTAGTATTTGAAATCTGAGGTAGAACTCGAAACTTAGTTATAAATTTAGGATAAGAATGCTATAAGGATCTCCTAGTCCTCGATTTCATCTGGTCTTTTCGAGCGATTTTCGTACCACCCGACAAAAATGGACGAAAATTTGTATTTTCAGACCAGACGATGGCTAGTGTTTGAAATTTGGCGCGAAATCCGAAACACAATTATAAATTTTAGGGAAGAATGCTAAACTTGGGCTAGTGTTTGAAATCTAGCGCGGAACTCGAAACACAATTATAAATTTTGGAGAAGAATGATATAACGGTCTTCCGGTCCTAGATTTCATCTTGACTTTTCGGGCAACTTTCGTACCACCCGACTAAAATGGACAGAAATCCGTATTTTTAAACAAGACAATTGTTAGTGTTTGAAATCTGACACAGAACTAGAAACACA
>NC_021164.2:11860090-11864159 GCF_000331145.2 Cicer arietinum | reverse complement strand
GTATTTTCGAACAAAACGATGGTTTGTGTTTGGAATCTAACACAGAACCCGAAACACATTTATAAATTTAGTAGAAGAATGCTATAAGAGTCTCCTAGTCCTCGATTTGATCTACACTTTTTGGGGTATTTTCGTACAACACGATGGCTAGTGTTTGAAATCTGGCGCGAACCCCGATACAAAGTTAAAAATTTTGGGGAAGAATGCAATTACGGTCTCGCGGTCCCCGATTTCATTTGCTCTTTCCGGGCGATTTTCGTACCCCTCAACAAAAATGGACCAATATCTTTATTTTCGGACCAGACGATGGCTTGTGTTTGAAATCTAGCGCGAAACCTAAAACATAGTTATAAATTTTAGAGAAGATTTCACTGGGACTTTTCGAGCGATTTTCGTACCATCCGACTAAAATGGACCGAAATCCGTATTTTCGAAAAAGACGATGGCTAGTGTTTGAAATCTCACGTGGAACCTGAAAGAAAATTATAAATTTAGAAGAAGAAAGATATTAGGGACTCTCGGTCTTTGATCTCATCTGGAATTTTCGGGCAATTTTCGTACCCCTCGACAAAAAAGGACCAAAATCAGTATTTTCATACCAGGCGATGGCTAGTGTTTGAGATCTGGCGTAGAACCCGAAACACAATTATAAATTTTGGAGAAGAATGCTATAAGGGTCTCCCAGTACTCGATTTCATCTGGACTTTTTTGGCAATTTTCGTACCACCCAACAAAAATGGACCAAAGTCCATAGTTTCAGACCAATCGATGGTTAGTGTTTGAAATATAAGACGCAGAACCCGAAACACAGTTATAAATTTAGAAGAAGAATGCTATAAGGGTCTGCTGGTCCTCGATTTCATCTAGATTTTTCGGGCGATTTTTGTATTACTCGACAAAAATCGACCGAAATCCGTATTTTCATACAAGACGATGGCTAGTGTTTGAATTCTGATGCGACACCCGAAACACAATTATAAATTTTGGAGAAAAATGCTATAAGGGTTTCCTGGTCCTCGATTTTCATATGGTCTTTTCGGGAGATTTTTGAACCACCCGACAAAAATAGACCGAAAATTGTATTTTCAGACCAAACGATAGCTAATGATTAAAATCTGGCGCGAAACCTGAAACACAGTTATAAATTTTGGAGAAGAATGCTATAATGATCTCCCGGTCCTCGATTTCGTATGGACTTTTCGTGCGATTTTCGTACCACCGAAATCCGTATTTTCGAACAAGACGATGGCTAGTGTTTGAAATCTGACGCAGAGCCCAAAACACAGTTATAAATTTAGAAGAAGAATTCTATAGGGTCATTTGGTCCCCGATTTCATCTGGACGTTTCAAGCGATTTTCGTACCCAGTTATAATTTCAAGAGAAGAATGATATAATAAGAGTCTTCTGGTCCTCGATTTCATTTCGACTTTTCGGGCAATTTTTGTACCCCTCGACAAAAAAGGACCAAAACAAGTATTTTCAGACTAGAAGATGGCTAGTGTTTGAATTCTGACGCAGAACCTGAAACAAAGTTATAAATTTAGGAGAAGAATGCTATAAGGTCTCCTGGTCCTCGATTGTTTCAAGACTTTTCGGGCGATTTTTGTATCACCTGAAAAAAATGGACCGAAATCCGTATTTTCTTAAAAGATGATGGCTAGTGTTTGAATACTGATAAGGGTATACTGGTCTTCGATTTCATCTAGTCTTTTCAGGCGATTTTCGTACCACCCGACAAAAATGGAATAAAATTCATATTTTTAGAACTAATGATGGCTAATGTTCAAAATATGACCCAAAACACAATTATAACTTTACGAGAAGAATGCTTTTTAATTATTACATTATTTGACAACTCTATTTTATTAAATGTTATTAATATATTCGTTATATAGTTTTACTAGATAACGAAGATAATAATAACATATAATAAAATAGAGTTGTCAAATAAAGTAACAATTACATATTTATTTTACAACTCAATTTTGTTATAAGTTATCATTATTTTCGTTATTTAGTACAACTACAAAACAAAGATAATAATAACATATAATAAAATTAAGTTTATCAAATAAATATGTACTTCTTACTTTATTTGACAACTCTATTTTATTAAATATGATTATTATCTTCGTTTTGTAGTTGTAGTCAATAACGAATATAATATTAACATATAATAAAATAGAGTTGTCAAATAAAGTAAGAAGTACATATTTATTTGATAAACTTAATTTTATTATATGTTATTATTATCTTCGTTATGTAGTAAAACAAGAAAACGAAGATAATAATATCATATAATAAAATAGTGTTTTCAAATAAAGTAATAATTACTTATTTATAAGACAACTCTATTTTATTAAATATGATTATTATCTTCGTTTTGTAGTTGTAGTCAATAACGAAGATAATATTAACATATAATAAAATAGAGTTGTCAAATAAATTAATTATTACATATTTATTTGATAAACTTAATTTTATTATATGTTATTATTATCTTCGTTATGTAGTAAAACAAGAAAACGAAGATAATAATATCATATAATAAAATAGTGTTTTCAAATAAAGTAATAATTACTTATTTATAAGACAATTAATAACGAAAATTGTAATAACATATAACACAATTAAACTATTAAATAAATATATAATTATTACTTTATTTGACAACTCTATTTTATTATATGTTATTATTATCTTCATAAGATAGTTGTACTACATGATGAAGATAATAATAACATATAATAAAATAAAGTTGTCAAATAAAATACTAATTAAATATTTATTTGATAAACTCAATTTTATTAGATATTATTATCTTCGTTATGTAGTAAAACAATAAAACAAATATAATAATAACATATAACAAAATAGAGTCACTACAAGAAAATCGGCGATTAGCCACGGTTAATTAGCCACGATCACGATGACCGTAGGTAACTTAAAAAATTTGGTTTTCATTTTCCCTCGTTTCTCAATTCGCTCTTTTCTTTTTTTCAGATTCCCTCTTTTCCATCTAATTCCCTAAAGCTCCAGACTCAACAGTAACGCTCTAATCTAAAACCCTAAAATCCTATTCACCATTGTTTCACCACCGTTTCAACACCGTATCATTGTTTCACCACCGTTTCAACACCGTATCATTGTTTCACCACCGTGTCGTTTCGACCACCGTTTCACTTCTACGCCACAATTTCGACCCATTCGACCCTACCTTTCACACTTACATCACCGTACAACATTGTAAGTAAAATAAATCTTTAGATTTGCCGTGAATGTGTGACCTCTTGGAGCTTTTTCTTTTCATCTAATACGTTTAATTTTTGTTTTGAATTTTATAGGTTTAATTTTGGGCAACTGATACCAACAAATAAAGACTTGCTATTTTCATCTCCTTCTTCAGGTTCAGTTTTTTATATTCAAGTTCTGTTTTTTATAAATTTATTTGGTGATTATGTTTTTTAGGGTGTGTCTTTTTATTGTGGTAGTTGGAGAATTTTGTGTTTTCAATTCATACCATATCATGCCAATCTTTCACAACATTCATTTCCTGTTAAAAATGTTTGAAAATTCAGCATCATGTAGGTTCTTCATACTATAAGACTTCAATTATTCACTTGATCAAACTATTATATTCAAAATGATCAAACTATCTCTAATTTCAACATTGTTGAAAACATTTCATGATAATATATGAAAATTAACAAAATAATTAACAAATATTTCAACAATATATATTTTTCATAACTAATGCAACTATGAAAATAAGTACTCAAATTATAGAGAAATTTTAGGACTTGCAAAACAAAATCGAATTGTTGACAGGTTTCTAGTCTTTTAGTCTTTCAATAATTCAAAGGAGAGATCTAGTCTTTCAAAATCGAATTCACAAGCGACCACCATAAAAAATTCAATCAATAAAGGGAGATCTCCTGCTTACTGCTCACGGAAACATCCGACCTGTACAATATATAGTCAAGTCGTCCGCTGATTTGTTTCCTTCTATTTATCAGATTTTTGGCCCTTGGTTTGGTGAATTTAAGTTGGCCTTAGGTGTAAAAAAAA